>NW_024756133.1:0-21011 GCF_018991925.1 Homarus americanus
TATCTCCTAGAGACCTAGACTCACGGTCTCAGTGTGTGACCATTAGTTTACTCAGATAGCCTCAGTGTACTCCCAGTGCGTCCATAAAGCGGAAGGGAGTGAGCCAATCAGACCTTGTACAGTTGAGAGAAACTTTAGCTTCCCGTTAGCAAGAGGGTTTCACTTAGCTGCTCGGGACATGTGGTGTTGTGCACCGAGTGGTAAGAACTGATCACCCACTGTGGATGCTGGTCCCGTCGTTTTAGTTGTCGGAAGCACTCGTTCACTCAAGAGATCCTTTGCTACCCCGCTAAACAGTGACAGGCCTACACTGATCGGTCCAATGGCGACAATCGCCACCCTCAATCATCAACGGCAGTCTCAAACGGCAGTCAATCTCTCGCAGTCAACTCCGGTCAACTCCAATCAAGTGGGTTCTGACGGAAACCTTGTTATACTGCAATAGCGCAGCACAGGTGACTAGGCCAGGTGACTATTTCTGATGGACGCGCGGAACGTCTTGTCTGTGTGAATGCTCTCCGGGACTGGGCCTAGCCAGCGTCGCGTCTACTCAAGGCGTTAGCTTGGTCCTACGTGATATATTTACCGCCTAACTAATAACTCCTTGGGACACCCGTAACATTATTCAGACTGCTAAACGATCTATAATAATTTCAAATTCAATAATAGTCCCTTAACTTCATGAATCGCATCATTATTAATTCGGTAAATTACATTTAATATCATATAGGCCTAGTTCCGCAGTCTCTCGCTATGAGCAGGCAGCGCTCCCTCCCCTCAGATGACCTTGAACGCTCAGTATCACTCATGGCGGGGCATTTGAAATTACTCTGAAATTTCTGGATATTACAATCGACCCCCCTAAAAAAAGACAGCACTGTCCTCATGTGCTGAGAAAACATTCATACGACCCCCCTAAAATTTTGTTCTAAGGACTGCACCTCACCCCTTTTGCTAAATGCAGCATTCCCGTCTTCTCTTCTCTCCTTTTCTCTCCCGCTAACACTCGACCCCCCTAAAAAAGACAGCACTGCCCTCATGTGCTGAGAGAACAACTTAAAACCCACCTTCAACTCTGTACTATTCCACTCGCAGCTAGCAACTCCATTTCTTCCTAGCCCAACTCAATACCAACCAGAACATCACGCTCCCCTTTTGCCTGGCCCTTAACTAGAGAACCAATGTCAAAATTAATACCAGCCCAAAACAAACATGCTCTCCTTTGGCCTGGCCCTTGAACTAAGAGGAACCAGTGTCAAAAAAAATACACAGTCGAAAACAAGCATGCTCTCCTTTTGCCTGGCCCTTGAGCTAAGAGGAACCAGTGTCAAAAAAAAATACTCAGTCCATCTCCAACATGCTCTCCTTTTGCCTGGCCCTTGAGCTAAGAGGAACCAGTGTCAAAACAATACTCAGTCCAAAACAAACATGCTCTCCTTTTGCCTGGCCCTTGAGCTAAGAGAAACCAGTGTCAAAAAAATACTCAGTCCACGTCTCCGAACCTCATGCCGGCAGACCAACCCTCTGACAATGTACCAGCCCATATTAGTGAGGCCCTGGACATTACAACCGTACTCTCAATCCCGCTCATGACAGCAACTCAATCCCGCTCATGACAGCAACCACTACTCAACGCACATCTCTGACCTAACCATCTCTCCAATCCCCTCTGCCCTACTCACAACTCCTCCAACTCACCCCCTACAACCTGCCTTTTCTCATTACCATGCACCCTAAACTGCAATCGGTCGGCTTCGTCTTGTCTCTCAGCTGGAGGGCTCGATCAACCTCTCTGAACTACTTACGTACCCCTATATTTCCCACTTGGACCTCACACTTCCTTGACTGCTGGACGTGTGCCTGACATTCACCCCTTGTTTCCTCCCTGAACCGTTGAATGTGTGCCTGAGACTCCCACTTGAACCTGTTTACCTGTGCTTGATAATCCCTCTTTCGGTCTCCAAACTCCTCTCTCAGCTGCACCAATGTCCCGCGGCCGTCTCTCTTCCTCCTCATACACATCTCTACTGTCAAGCCTAACCAACTCAGTCCGGGCACAAGGATGAGCATCAGTGCGAGTTCAATCCCTACCATTGCTAACCAACACATGATGGCGTTCATTATCCCAACCACAGTACTATCAGTCACGACATTAAAAACTACGCTCTGCTACCATTTGTAACCGGTCGGCTTTTGCTGGACTTTAATTTCTCACTTGACTTGGGGTTTATTAAAATTTAATAGATGGTAAAGGCAGTGGAAGCGCCCCTCTGAGAAAAATCCCGAACCAGCACAAGAACACTTAAATCTACTACACAAAATGAACTGTCCGTGACCCGTGGAAGGATAGCGTCTATATCCAAACACAATCCAACAATTCAACATACACTTAACTTAAACTTTAAACACTACTCTGGGGAATAAAAGTTATACATGACATAGAAATTATTAGAAACACAGGCAACAATAAATTTGAAGTATTAAGAAATGTTGCTCGCCCACATGAACAGGCCTTAAGGCTTTCAGCAAAATAATATCACTCAACAAAATTATAGCACCCCAACAGGTGTACACTTCCTAACCTAACCTAACCACTGCTCTGGGGAACAAGGTTATACCTGAGATCAGAATTATGAAGAATTAGAGGCATTAAAAGAATCAAATCACAGTATCACTCTGGTTCCACTTAATGGCACAAACATTCAAAAAAACACTACTATCAAAATTATTTTTAAGAAATATTAAACTACACACGTCAAGATAATATCAGTCTGAGGAATGGTGTTAACTACACCCGTGATAAGGAAGATAAAATGTTCCTCTAGGTATCTCCTAGAGTCCTAGACTCACGGTCTCAGTGTGTGACCATTAATATACTCAGATAGCCTCAGTGTACTCCCAGTGCGTCCATGGGCAGGAAGAGAGTGAGCCAATCAGACCTTGCGCAGTTGAGAGAAACTTTAGCTTCCCGTTAGCAAGAGGGTTTCACTAGCTGCTCGGGACATGTGGGGTTGTGCACCGGAGTGGTAAGAACTGATCACCCACTGCTGATGCTGGTCCTGTGTCGTGTTAGTTGTCGGGAGCACTCGTTCACTCAAGAGATCCTTTGCTACCCCGCTAAACAGTGACAGGCCTACACTGATCGGTCCAATGGCGACAATCGCCACCCTCAATCATCAACGGCAGTCAATCTCTCGCAGTCAACTCCGGTCAACTCCAGTCAACTCCAATCAAGTGGGTTCTGACGGAAACCTTGTTATACTGCAATAGCGCAGCACAGGTGACTAGGCCACGTGACTATTTCTGATGGACGCGCGGAACGTCTTGTCTGCGTGAATGCTCTCCGGGACTGGGCCTAGCCAGCGTCGCGTCTCCCCACGGCGTTAGCTTGGTCCTACGTGATATATTTACCGCCTAACTAATAACTCCTTGGGCCACCCGTAACATTATTCAGACTGCTAAACGATCTATAATAATTTCAAATTCAATAATAGTCCCTTAACTTCATGAATCGCATCATTATTAATTCGGTAAATCACATTTAATATCATATAGGCCTAGTTCCGCAGTCTCTCGCTACGAGCAGGCAGCGCTCCCTCCCCTCAGATGACCTTGAACGCTCAGTATCACTCATGGCGGGGCATTTGAAATTACTCTGAAATTTCTGGATATTACATATATATATATATATATATATATATATATATATATATATATATATATATATATATATATATATATATATATATATATATATATATATATATATATATATATATAACAATAAATTATAACAAAAAGTGTTTGTATGTCATGCCGGACGAGAGTAATGTATCGCCCCTGCGTTTTTTCGACGAATTTTGCTTCACTAACTGAAAAAATCAATTACGAGCAGCTTGTACAACGATGTGCCGGAAAATGCCATTACGAGAGCGAAAATGGTGTTGCTGGCACTTTGTTCCATTTAGTCAAAGAAGATGACATTGAATGAATTTAATACAATGCGTATGTGGTGAACGAGCCAAGTGAAAATATGACATATTGAGCTACTTAATGAGAGAGAGAGAGAGAGAGAGAGAGAGAGAGAGAGAGAGAGAGAGAGAGAGAAGGTTAATAGACTCTAGATGAGAGACAATTCCTCAACCACACCATTAAGCACCAACAAAAAATTTCACCGCTATACCATAAATCCGAGCGTTAGTAGACATTATCAGCACCTACCTGTCTACCCACCATTATTGGCTCTTAAATTATGGTGCAATATGGTGCAATATGGTGCAATAGGGTTGATTTTATGGTGCTGATGTGCCCTTCCCATGTTATAGACGCGAGAGAAGGTTTGTTTACATTGGGATGCCGTCATAGTCCTCTCTGGTGGCGAGAGTACTGACTGAGGGTATAGGGGAGGAAGAGGAGGAGGAGGATAAACAGGAGGGGGAGGAAAAGATGGAGAAAAAGGTAAGAGAGAGAGCGAATAAGAAGAACACCAACACAACATCAAAAACCCAACCAATACTAAAATAATATAACGAAATTAGAGACGAAAAATATAACAAACAATATAAGAAAATGAGCAGGAATGAACACCAAGGTCAGAAAAAGAGCAGGAATGAACACAAAGGTCAGAAAAAGAGCAGGAATGAACACCAAGGTCAGAAAAAGAGCAGGAATGAACACCAAGGTCAGAAAAAGAGCAGGAATGAACACCAAGGTCAGAAAAAGAGCAGGAATGAACACCAAGGTCAGAAAAAGAGCAGGAATGAACACCAAGGTCAGAAAAAGAGCAGGAATGAACACCAAGGTCAGAAAAAGAGCAGGAATGAACACCAAGGTCAGAAAAAGAGCAGGAATGAACACCAAGGTCAGAAAAAGAGCAGGAATGAACACCAAGGTCAGAAAAAGAGCAGGAATGAACACCAAGGTCAGAAAAAGAGCAGGAATGAACACCAAGGTCAGAAAAAGAGCAGGAATGAACACCAAGGTCAGAAAAAGAGCAGGAATGAACACCAAGGTCAGAAAAAGATACAAACACTGATTAGAAGAGAAAATATAAACATTGTGAACAAAATATAAAACGCAGAATGTGAAATGAATAAGAAACGTTAAGTGTTTTATATTCAAGAGACAATAAACGGATCAAGGTACAAAAAGTAAAGGTAAATAGATGAGAAAAAAAAATACAAAGTGAAGAAATTAGAATCTCCTCTTCGTAAATTGAGAGCAGCAGCAGGGGGGGGGGGAGGGCATGAAATGGTCAATAATGTTCCATAAATCAGAGGAAATGTCGCAGAATCGGAGCAGCGGAGCCAATATTTGACCTCTGGTTTGCATAATTCGAAGCGCCAAATTTTTCACCAGCGTAGAGTTAAGGCAGCTTGGTGTAGGACGGGGAAATACCTCATACATTTTGACTTAGTGAGCCGCCGTCACCCACCTGGCCAGGTACGGTACACAGTCAGGTTAAATCATCAACTCATCTTTTTTTTTCAATTGGGAGGAGTATTTAATCATCATGAAAAAGACGAATAAAGCTCAAATTACACACACACACACACAGTAAATTGACTTATTCACGATATTCGGTCGCTTATGAGAGAGAGAGAGAGAGAGAGAGAGAGAGAGAGAGAGATTAATTCAGAGCGTGACGTGCACAAGTCAGTAGGATTAATAATAAACTTTTGTTGTCCAGAACTGAGAACTCTAACAAACTCTCTTTTTCTCCCTTTCCTATGACTTGAAATTACGATGGTATCAGAGTGTGTGTGTGTGTGTGTGTGTGTGTGTGTGTGTGTGTGTGTGTGTGTGTGTGTGTGTGTGTGTGTGTGTGTGTGTGTGTGTGTGTGTGTGTGTGTATGTGTGTGTGTGTGTGTGTATGTGTGTGTGTGTGTGTGGAACAGGAGGAAGGGTTACACAGGTAGTCGGGAAGGTACAGTAGATGTTTTGCTGGACTGATGCTGGGAATTAAATACCTACCTCTCGTGTCTTGGGTGGTCCTGTCTGGTGATCAATGTCTCTGTTGCTCTGTGTGTGTGTGTGTGTGTGTTGTTATAGGCCTCAAGAGATTTATTTTGTGTTAAGGGTTACTCTTTGATCACCTGACCTCGCCTTGCCAGTATGGGTAATCACGACTAACCCGCACTCGCATATGTGGAAAAGGCAGTAAGACAATGATGATGATGATGATGATAATGATGATGATAATGATGATGGCTTGCTATTCCTGTAACTAACGTGATTTATTGTGAGTGAATCCACTTGTTGGCGTGTGATGAGAGGAGTGTGTGAGTGTTGAGTTCACGAGTGACTTTTACGTTTTTTTGGGGTGTTGTTTAAAGTGTAATGAGTATGAGTCAAGTGTATGGGTGTCTAGTATGAGTCATTGTTTTATTTGTAGTATTGGAGTACGATTATTTTAACCCCCGTGAGTACAATGATTTAAACTTCTTGAGTACGATGCCTTAAACCCTTTGAGTACGATGACTTTAACCCCTTGAGTACGATGACTTTAACCTCTTGAGTACGATAGCTTTAACCCTTTGAATACGATGACCGCAAGACTAACATTTTTAAACCATCCTTCACTTTAAACTCCTCTGACGCACTATACCACAAGCCACCGAACAGAATTTGATCCCACTTCACCCTAAAGTCTATAGACGCCACAATATCCCACAATAAACAACCACAAGCCACCAAACAGAATTTGATCCCACTTCACCCTAAAGTCTATAGACGCCACAATATCCCACAATAAACAAAAGAAGGGCGACTGTCAACAAATAGATCCTCAGCGATAACATTAAATATACCAAAGACCTGATAAAATAAAATAAAACAGCTGAAATAAACAATATCAGCGGTAGTAGTAGTACAGTAACAGTACAAATTCCAATACCAGTAACATCAACAGTAACAAAAGTAGCAGTAGTAGTAATAGTAGTAGCTTTAGTAGTAACGATAATTGTACCTGAGAACATAATGGCAGGTATTTCCGTAGATGCAAGTAAGAGTGAATATATCAGATGTGTGTGTGTGTGTGTGAGAGAGAGAGAGAGAGAGAGAGAAATAGATAAAGGGATAACTCAGGTATCAATTGTCTACAAGAAGGTTATACTTAGTAGTGCTATTGTAATAAACATATGATTTCAATGATGGCGAGATGGGAACACGTTTTCACACAATGATTTAAGTAATTTAGAAGTAGCTGGCATCTACTTACATTTACATTGGTCCTCTTATGAGCCAGAAAATGCTTAGGTTGTGTAAATAAACAGATTTTGATAATAATTCTTTTTTTTTTGGGGGGGGGGTTTACATTGCTTCCTCAGGGTCTCTCTTGGTGGTTATGTTCAAGTTCAAAGGTTGATTGAACTTTAATAGCATTTAAACTTGTTCTCGTGTTATTATCTTTGTTCTCGTGTTCCTTGTCCGTGGCTTTGGTCAGCTCCACCTACCGGGCACTTACGTATGCAAACCAAAGATACCTCGTTTAATATGGTGATATATTAGCTGACCCTTTCCAGGTATATAACAAGAGCAGTGTATCTACCTGTAACCTTATAATTCACCTATAATCTCAAGGTCAAAATAACTGAAAATAACCAAGAATAAAATAATAATCGCGTACATGCAAAACCTTCATTATCCTCAATAGACAGATACCAAGAGCAACAAGAGCTGGCGGTAATGATGGGACGCCTCGACCCAGGCCAGTAATCCAGGACAATAAACAGCAACAGATCGGCATAAACAAGGATGTATGAGGGTACGTGGTCGGGTTCCTCAGACGCGTTCATCACAACACCCAAAACAAAAACTTTTATACAACTCCTCCCCCTCAATACCCGCCAGAGCAGAACACTTGCCAGCTTATAAAATGGAAATCATGGCGGTGTTATTTTTCATTTACTGACAGTTTATACAGTCCTGATGAGTGTATGTCTTCTTCAAGTGACTCCCCTTCAAAGGTGTGGAAGTGAAACAAGACCACCATCCCTCTCCCCATCTCTTGTACCCAGCTGTAAGACTCGTCGGTGTGTTGAGATGAACGCTGTGGATAATCTGGAAGTATTTACCCAGAAGCAACAAGTGACATTACGACCACCACTCCGGGACATATTAGGACAAACACATCACCCAGATGACATAGATAACGATGTAGAATTTGATGTAGCGAGCGTGCTAGTCGGACCAGGTAGGTAGGTAGGTAGGTAGGTGACCGCGTGTGGCCTGAAGTAAGAGGCGAAGATAATCCACTGTGGAATGTTATCATGGGAGGGAGAGAGAACATACCTGTCTCTAGACCTCCCAGCTGTATACACTACTGCAAATTACCTCTAATTATACACACACAACTTGAACAAATACAGCCCTCGTAAATACCGAATACTCGATATAATTATAGCAAATAAGAGGAGTGAGTTTCAAGGTGCAGGTTTAACTCACATGAAGTATGACTTGAGACTCTAACATCACGGCCGCCATGATAAGTTCTTTGTTAGATGACGCCTCGCCGTAACTCCTCCCCGTTATCACATATACATCAACCAAACCACCAGTAAACTTTGCAAACGCACTGGTCGAGTTTTTGTGACGAATAACAAGTTAATTTAAAACAAAAGAATGCCTATCCGACGTTTTTGCGCTTTTGTACTTTTTTTTTTTTTGCACGCCCGCAGTAGTGCACCATCTCGACCCCGCTATCGTCACCAAACACGGGTTCACCTCCTCGTCTGTCGTCACACGGGGTAGTTGTGTCTGCGAGCCTTCAGTGTCTCCACATCCCTTACTCGTGAAAATATACTCCTTTAGATTACCTGAGCGTGTCATCGTCGCTGAGAAACGTGTAGCGGAAGGAGGAGGGGCGTGCCAGTGCGTGCAGGGGCCAGAGGGCATCATGACCACTGAGAGAAAGACGTACGCTGGATGATCATGCTATGTCTAACTCCCTTAACACCACCCAATATATTTGAGCTAAGCGGCTACTGGCACTTATTAGTTCCTGCTTAATTGGCAGGACTCTTATCCCCAGAACGAGTTAATGGGTGGTTTCTCCTCCGTGATGTATCATGAAGGAGAGGGTGAGGGTGGTGACCAGAGTGTGGGGGTCCAGGTGTGAGTGAGAGGCCCCCAGGCGGTGCAACCAAGCCACTTCTGAGAGTAATTTGCCAGCCCATGGAAATGATTGGAGAGAAAGGGGATTTTAAGTAGAGGGAATTCTTCAAGTGACCTCAGCGAGAATAATGTAGTCGGGGTGAGGTGTGTTTATAACGAGGGCGGGAAAGTAACGTTTAACGAGGCTCTTAGTGTTGAGATCAAACGTTTATGGTGGGGGGGAAATAAATGACGAGGAATAGTTAATCTCGTCGGGGATTGATTTCGACGTAATAATCCTCATTAAACGTCATAAATTCTTCCTCTAAAACCATCTCCCTGTTTTCTACTTCTGCTGAACGGAATCTTTTGTCGTTACTGAAAGAAAAATGATTTTTTTTGTTAAGTGAATAATAAAATAACTAAAATAAGGAAACTTCTTTACTGATTTGCCGTTGAAATGTAATTAATTAAGGATTACCTTTGTGTAATGTAATGTTATGTATATCTACCTGTTGTTTCTCACTTATAAGTCTTTTCGGATCACCTGAAGATTAGACACCCAAGCTTATTTCACTCGATTAACTTCCAAACGCTGGCTAGTAAGGGGTAGGTTAGGTTAAGTTAGGTCAGAACAGATTAGATCCTAATTTAAATTAACATATGTGACCTAACCTAATCTAACCTAAAGCAATCTAACCTAACCTAGCTTAACCTATAGACTAAATTAACCTAAGATATCATAACCTAAGCTAACCTAACCTAAGCTATCCTAACCAACAGTAACTTAACCTAACCAAACTTAACATAACTTATCCTAACCACAGGTCGCCACGCCCACCAGTCACCACCACAAATCACCACGTCTACCACAAGTCACCACACCCACCACAAATAACCACGCCCCCGAGTCACCATAAATCACCACAAATCAACACGCTCACCTACAATTCACCACACCCTCCACAAACACCACGCCCACCACCAAGTCATCATGCCCATCACCGAGTCACCACGCCCGCCAAGTCACCACCAACAATTCACCACGCCCACCAAGTCACCACCAACAATTCACCACGCCCACCAAGTCACCACCAACAATTCACCACGCCCACCAAGTCACCACCAACAATTCACCACGCCCCTCCACAAATCACCACGTGTCTTATTTCTGAACTGTTAAATAGGGGGCTTGAGAATGACCCAATGATTCTAATGGTTTGGTGTCCCGTTATTACCCACCGTGTCCACAGCTTTAATAATATATCAGTTTCTTGTCTGTGTGTGGGTGGGTGTGGGTGGGTGTGGGTGTAGGTGGGGCGGGTGTGGGTTGGTGTGTGTGTGTGTGTTTCAGAGTTATCCCTACACTGCCACTGCCTCACTCGACACTGTCACACTCAACACTGTCACTGCCTCCCTCAACACTGTTACTGCCACGCTCGACACTGTCACTGCCACACTCAACTGTTGCTGCCTCACTCGACACTGTCACTGCCACACTCAAAACTGTCACTGCCTCACTCGACACTGTCACTGCAACACTGTCACTGCCATACTCGACACTTTCACTGCCACACTCGACACTGTCACTGCCACACTCAACACTGTCACTGCCTCACTCGACACTGTCACTGCAACACTGTCACTGCCACACTCGACACTTTCACTGCCACACTCGACACTGTCACTGCCACACTCAACAC
The DNA here is from genome assembly GCF_018991925.1 of Homarus americanus. Lineage (NCBI taxonomy): Eukaryota > Metazoa > Arthropoda > Malacostraca > Decapoda > Nephropidae > Homarus > Homarus americanus. Next base: position 10,797 of record NW_024756133.1, read on the forward strand.
TGTCACTGCCTCCCTCGACACTGTCACACTGAAGTCAAATTACCAATCAGGTAGTACAAGTGTCTATGCCAAATCAACTTGCTTATCAACCTAACCTAACCTAACCTAGCTTAACCTAATCCAACCTAACCTAACCCCCTCCATTCCTCTCCTCCCTCACTCCTTCATTAACACCAGAAAATTGTGACCCTCCTCCTCCTCCCTCTCCATCCTACCCCCCCCTCCCCCTTCCATCTTACCCTCCACCCCTACCCGCTGCTACCTTTTTTCCCCTCCCACCAGCCCAGCCTACCCTCCCTCCCTCCCTCCCTCCGTCCCTCCAACCCTTCACCCCTCACCTACCTTTTCTCCCTCCTCCCCTCCATCTACCCCCCCCTCTAACTTCCCTCTCTCCCTCCTCCATTCTCTCCGTGGACGGGTGTGTGTTTAGCGTCAAGAGGAACCCAAATGATATCGCGTGTTGAACATATGGTAGATGGTCCTCTCCAGCCCGTAGATGGTGAAATGTTCCTGGGAGTGTCACCATCACTACCATTATCACCATCACTATCATCATAATCACCATCACTATTATCATTATCACCATCACTACCATCATAATCACCATCACTATCATCATTATCACCATCACTACCATCATAATCACCATCACTATCATCACTACATCATCACTACCATCATCATCATCTAATCTAATCTACCCTAACGTAACCTAACCTTAACCAACCTAGCTTAACGTAACGTAACGAAACGTAACCTAACCTAACCCTACCCCCCCCCGCAGGTGCTAATTAATGACCTTCCAGCCTTACTATCCATTAATTAGCCCACCAGGTAGCGACATACACACCTCGTAATTACTACCTGCGTGAAGGTAAACCATAATTAAAATTCTCCAGCATGTAATTACTAATGGCCAATTATGTGTCAAACCAGTGCTGCTGACAATTAAGTGATTATTACTATCATCACTCCTACAACGTCTTCTGTCAGGCAATGTTGGTACACTCACTCTCTCAATTGCTTGTTAGGTTTGAGTTGTTAATGAATCTCTAACTAACATTTGCTAACTAACGACGGATTCTCTCAACTGCTTGTTATTCTTGAATTTCTAACTACCAATTGCGAACAAACTACTACTACTACTACTCTCTCGATTGCTTGTTAGGTTTGAGTTGTTAATTAATCTCTAACTACCATTTGCTAGCCTAACCACGGACTCATCACATGAAAAAAAACATGAATAAATTACTATAATAACAGCAATAACCTAACCTCACCTAACCTAAACTAACCCAACCCAACCCAACCTTGACCTAATTAATTCCTATTACCTTTTGTAACGATAAAATCTGTATCGCATAAGCCGATTTAATCTCACACAAACAACGTAAATTTAATAGCGATAATCGGCCAAAAAAATAAACAGATTTAACCCGATAAAAATATGTTAATAAAAGTTGATAAATGAAACAAAGCGTAAAAGAGAGAGAGAGAACTAGCGAAAGTGAGAGAGATAATTAGAGAAAGAAAAGAAAGACAGAAAAGGCCCAAAACCCATGACCTGCGTAGCGTGCAAATAAATCGTCTTTCCCGTCATCATCTCTTCTTTACATGAAATTGGTATTTGTTGTTGTCGAGATATTGTTCAGGCGAGACAGCTGGAAACGGTAATTATCAGCCTTTTTGTGACTGTCTGTGGCTCTCTGACTGCTAGGATGAAAGACCCAACCAGCTAGCACCACCCCCCCCCTTCCTCCTCCCCCCCTCACTCTCTCCCTCCCGAGCACCTCCACACATACAAGGGGGGGGGGGGAAGAGAGGAGGGAAGAAAGTAGAAGTGAGGGAAGGAAGAGGGAGAGACGAAGAGAGGAGGAAGGAAGGAAGGAGAGGGAAGTAGGAGGAGGGGGAGGGAATTCCGAGTCACTGTCCCCCCCTCGCGATACTGTAATTAAACTCGAAGGGTAAACTAAACTATAAGCTGCCGTCTTTGTAACACTGTGTGATGAGTGAACGAAAAGATCAAATAAATAAAATAAATAAAAATATACAGGTGTGTGATATATGATGATGATGATGATGATGGTGATGATGATGATGATGATGATGATGATGATGATGATGATGGTGATAGTGATGATGATAATGATTATGGTGGTGATGATGATGATGATGATGATTATGATGATGGTGATAGTGATAGTGATGATGATGATGATGATGGTGATGATGATGATGATGATGTAAGATAGTGATGATGATAATGATTATGGTGGTGATGATGATGATGATGATGATGATGATGATGGTGATGTGATGATGATGATGATGATGATGATGATGATGATGATGATGATGATGATGATTATGGTGGTGATGATGATGATGATGATGATGATGATGATGTTGGTGATGATGTTGGTGATAGTGATGATGATGATGATAATGATTATGGTGATGATGATGATGATGATGATGATGATGATGATGTGATGATGATGATGATGATGATGATGATGATTGATGATGATAATGATTATGGTGTGATGATGATGATGATGATGATGATGATTGATAGTGATAGTGATGATGATGATGATGATGATGATGATGATGATGATGATGATGATGATGGTGATGATGATGATGATGATGATGATGATGATGATGATGATGATGATGATGGTGATAGTGATAGTGATAGTGATGATGATGATGATGATGATGATGATGATGATGATGATGGTGATAGTGATGATGATAATGATTATGGTGGTGATGATGATGATGATGATGATGATGATGATGGTGATAGTGATGATGATAATGATTATGGTGATGATGATGATGATGATGATGATGATGATGATGATGATGATGATGATGTGATGTAATGATTGATTGTCAGACCAAAGCTTACAGCCCAGAATTATGTCACATGTAACAGCAGGTACACTACAGACCTCGTGGCACCACCACATCCCGGGTTGACACACCTCAGGCCGACCCTAGGGACTTGACCTCGACCGCTAATGACTTGAGTTAGCCGGGTGACCTACAACCGCACCTAACCAAGACACCTGGGCAGGACGACGCCTGCACACAGCTGTCCAGACCTGACCCAAGGGAACCAGAATTCTCACCACCACTCGATCAGCTCTACCCGGCGTCATGACCTTATTAATTCAAGGACCCGCTAATTAGCCAGCACTCCTGTTGACCCAACAACCCGGTCAAGACACACCCAGTTCAGTAGGAGAGGTCATCCCCCCGGCTCGACCAATATATAGGGGCTGGAGCTCCTCTCACACAGGAGGTGTCTTGTAACCAGGAAGGGCCAGCTACCACGTCCCCAGTTCCGCTCGAGAGAAGCCCGCCACTAACTGTAACGAAGTCTCAGCCGGGTCCATCGACAGAGTGCTGTCAACTCCACGTGTAACAGTAAGTGCTGGCTGTGTAGACGTAGAAGTGCAGTGATCCCGAACCTCCCCAACGATCGACTTAGTGAAGTGCCCATTCTAATTGTGAGGTTAGGTTATACGAGAATACCATAGTCTATCATAAATTGTGTACGAACCCCCCCATTAATCCCCCTATTGAACTAGTAAAATAAAGCTGTAACACGCATTGGTGTTTTATATACTACACTTGTACTGTGCCTGTGTTAATATACAGTGTTGACATCACACCCTCGAGACACGCTACCATTTCCTCTCGCTATAATACTCTACTACTATAAACTCCTAACTTACCTCTTCATGTGAGATTTTGTCTCATTACAATGATGACGGTGATGATGATGATGATGTTGGTGATAGTGATGATGATCATGATTATGATGGTGATGATGATGATGATGATGATGATGATGATGATGATTATGATGGTGATAGTGACGATGATGATAATGATTATGATGATGATGATGATGATGATGATGATGATGATGATGGTGATAGTGATAGTGATAGTGATAGTGATGATGATGATGATGATGATGATGATGATGATGATGGTGATAGTGATGATGATAATGATTATGGTGGTGATGATGATGATGGTGATGATAGTGATGATGATGATGATATGGTGATGATGATGATGATGATGATGATGATGATGATGATGATGATGATGATGATGGTGATGATGATGGGTGATGGTGATAGTGATAGTGATGATGATGATGATGATGATGATGATGATGATGATGTTATGTGATGATGTTGGTGATAGTGATGATGATGATGATGATGGTGATGATGAGGATGATGGTGATGGTGATAGTGATAGTTGATGATGATGATGTTGGTGATAGTGATGATGATGATGATTGTGTGATGATGTGATGATGAATGAATTATGATGATGATGATGATGATGATGATGATGTTGGTGATGATGTTGGTGATAGTGATGATGATGATAATGATTATGGTGGTGATGATGATGATGATGATGATGATGGTGATGATGATGATGATGATGTTGGTGATAGTGATGATAATGATTATGATGATGATGATGATGATGATGATGATGATGATGATGTTGGTGATGATGTTGGTGATAGTGATGATGATGATAACGATTATGGTTGTGATGATGATGATGATGATGATGATGATGATGGTGATAGTGATAGTGATGATGATGTTGATGATGATGGTGATGGTGATAGTGATAGTGATGATGTTGATGATGATGATGATGATAATGATTATGGTGGTGATGATGATGATGGTGATAGTGATAGTGATGATGATGATGATGATGATGATGGTGATGATGATGATGATGATGTTGGTGGTGATGTTCGTGATAGTGATGATGATGATGATGATGATGATAGTGATAGTGATAGTGATGATGATGATGATGATGATGATGGTGATGGTGATGATGATGATGATGATGATGTTGGTGATGATGTTGATATGTGATGATGATGATGATGATGGTGAGGATGATGATGATGATGGTGATGATGATGATGATGATGATGATGATGATGATGGTGATGATGATGATGATGATGATGATGTTGGTGATAGTGATGATGATGATTATGATGATGATGATGATGATGATGATGATGTTGGTGATGATGTTGGTGATAGTGATGATGATGATGTTGGTGATAGTGATGATAATGATTATGATGATGATGATGATGATGATGATGATGTTGGTGATGATGTTGGTGATAGTGATGATGATGATAATGATTATGGTGGTGATGATGATGATGATGATGATGATGGTGATGATGATGATGATGATGTTGGTGATAGTGATGATAATGATTATGATGATGATGATGATGATGATGATGATGATGATGATGTTGGTGATGATGTTGGTGATAGTGATGATGATGATTGATGGTGATTGGTGGTGGTGATGGTGGTGGTGGTGGTGGTGGTGGTGGTGATGGTGATGATGATAATGATTATGGTGGTGATGGTGATGATGATGATGATGGTGATGATAATGATGTTGGTGATAGTGATGATGATGATAATGATTATGGTGGTGATGATGATGATAGAAGAAATCTAGTGAATTACGTTGAAGTGATAAATAGAGGTTAGTTAATAATTACTGTCTGTGTAATATAGTCGAGAAGAAGATGAAGGAGAAGATGAAAGGTGGAAGATGAGAGGCAGGAAGCGACAGTGCAAAATAGATCGGCAAGAGACACAGTTGTACCAGAGGTGGTAAAAATATACACCAGGAAGGAATCAGGTGTGGCAATGTAATACACACACACACACTCTCTCTCTCTCTCTCTCTCTCTCTCTCTCTCTCTCTCTCTCTCTCTCCATATTATGTTGCTCAGATTTCTCTCTCTTTTTCCAAAAATACAAAACTCAACTTAATAAAGGCAACACATGTACTGTACTATGACTGCCAGTGTATTACAGCATCAACATTATTATATAAGAGTATATATTATACTTAAGCACCCCCCCCCCCAAGGTATCGCCGGGATGGTTAATCTTCAGGTGGGATACGCTGGGCGGCGAGGGGAGTGACAATCTACCTGTGTCATTAAGGTCTCTGTTACCTTTTCCTGGGGCGACACTTCAGGTGAGTTATTATATAAAAAAGAGACTCACTTTATACAATACATGAAAAAATAACACCACCATTTAACTTACATAAATTAACACACAATACAATACTGAATGCCTAACTAGCTTAGCTCCCCCCACCCCAGCCTCCCTTGAGCGAGCAGGAGCGTGCTGTGTATGGCCACCACCCCAACCAATCACCTCGACTCAGCTAGGTGGACAGCCCACCTGCTATTACTCCCTACTACTTTACTTCCCGTTTCTATTCTTTCCTTCTCTCTTTCCTCTCCTCTCTCATGGCAAAGTCATTTCCCACTTTACTTCATCATCGTTACTCAGTAAGACAGCAGTAGACCACGACGCTTAACACTGTACCTGCCTGACTCTGGTGTTACCTGTACTGTGTTAATTGGCTTGAAGAACATACAACTCTAAAACGTGATATGAATTGTTAATTTTCATAGGAAGATGAACTAGACAAAAAACGACCTTTATAACTAAATATCAGACCAAATACTGTCAAGAGGTGTGAACAGCTTCCATATGGAGAGGAGAGGATCTTTAATTGAAGTCTAATGTGTCACTTCACGCAATAACTCTGTGGGGTGGACACATCGACAACACAAGAGTGACCAACATATAAACACTTCCGAGACAACGATAACTAATGACTTTTTTTGTTTGTCCTTTCAGAACAAAGTTCACTCCTGGGATTATCTCTCATAAACGAAGCATCACCAAGCACAAGCACCACACACCTGTATAGGCCTTCAGTATCGTCAACCAGCAACTGTCTACATGATAATAGTCCAGACAAAACCTTCCTTTTACTTTAACCCGGAAATAAACATCGACAGGTTTATTATATATAATTATGACGACAGTAAGTTTTCAAGGTTCAAGTGTCCTTATTTCCTGCCAATGGTTCCAGGAAAACCTTAAAACTTACAATTAATAAATAATTAAAGATTTTTGTTTCTTGTATCTATATATATAAAACAAAGAAGTATGTATGTTTGTTTGTGTGTTTGTGTGTCCGCACGAGAATCTCGGAAACTACTATACCGATCTGTAGTGATGATGGATGGTGTTATATGTAGTGATGATGGATGGTGTTATATGTAGTGATGATGGATGGTGTTATATGTAGTGATGATGGATGGTGTTATATGTAGTGATGATGGATGGTGTTATATGTAGTGATGATGGATGGTGTTATATGTAGTGATGATGGATGGTGTTATATGTAGTGATGATGGATCGTGTTATATGTAGTGATGGTGGATGGTGTTATATGTAGTGATGATGGATGGTGTTATATGTAGTGATGATGGATGGTGTTATATGTAGTGATGATGGATGGTGTTATATGTAGTGATGGTGGATGGTGTTATATGTAGTGATGATGGATGGTGTTATATGTAGTGATGATGAATGGTGTTATATGTAGTGATGATGGATGGTGTTATATGTAGTGATGATGGATGGTGTTATATGTAGTGATGATGAATGGTGTTATATGCAGTGATGATGGATGGTGTTATATGCAGTGATGATGGATGGTGTTATATGTAGTGATGATGAATGGTGTTATATGTAGTGATGATGGATGGTGTTATATGTAGTGATGATGGATGGTGTTATAAGTAGTGATGATGGATGGTGTTATATGTAGTGATGATGGATATTTATTTATAATATAGTGATGATGGATGGTGTTATATGTAGTGATGATGGATGGTGTTATATGTAGTGATGATGGATGGTGTTATATGTAGTGATGATAGATGGTGTTATATTTAGTGATGATGGATGGTGTTATATGTAGTGATGATGGATGATGTTACATGTAGTGATGATGGATGGTGTTATATGTAGTGATGATGGATGGTGCTATATGTAGTGATGATGGATGGTGTTATAAGTAGTGATGATGGATGGTGTTATATGTAGTGATGATAGATGGTGTTATATTTAGTGATGATGGATGGTGTTATATGTAGTGATGATGGATATGATACGTCTGGTGATGATGGATGGTGTTATATGTAGTGATGATGGATGGTGTTATATGTAGTGATGATGGATGAGTGTTATGTATGTAGTGATGATGGATGGTGTTATATGTAGTGATGATGGATGGTATATGTAGTGATGATGGATGGTGTTATATATAGTGATAGTGGATCTGTTATATGCTTAGTGATAGTGGATGGTGTTATATGTAGTGATGATTGGTGTTATATTTAGTGATGATGGATGGTGTTATATGTAGTGATGATGGATGATGTTACATGTAGTGATGATGGATGGTGTTATATGTAGTGATGATGGATGGTGTTATATGTAGTGATGATGGATGGTGTTATATGTAGTGATGATGGATGGTGTTATATGTAGTGATGATAGATGGTGTTATATGTAGTGATGATGGATGGTGTTATATGTAGTGATGATGGATGATGCTATATGTGTTATAAGTGTTTACATAACATGGTAGATATTACTGAGCCTTCATCAGGGGTTGGTGCCTCCCTCCAGGTTCCCAGAGGTACAACTATTGGTGACATTTTCTTATTAGATGGCAGCAGTTGAGTTAGATTCATTGGTTGGGAGGTACAGACAGAGTGTAAGTAGCTGTGGAAGTTTCGCGCTCCCTGATGTCGCCCAAATTGTCATAATTGAAGGTAACTGACTTGGCAACGGTAGTGCGTACGTTGGTCTTCTTAAGGATAGAGGCGGGTTGTTGGTCGGCAACATTGGATAGAACAATGAACTCAGCAGCTTGGCGGTCAAGGTTGTTCAAGGTACCATGGGCACTGTAGTAGTTAACTTCCAGCTTGTTAGTTGATTTTCGGCTGCGGCCAATGCTGTCACCATCCAATCGTCCAACAGCCTTATCACAGGAGGCTTCGTCAAAGTATCGGATGTATGCGAAGCCATAGTGTTCATTTTTGTTGTCTTTTGCGGGCATCACAAATAGGTCGATCTGTCCACATTCCTCAAACAATGGTCGAATCTGCTTAGGGGCCACACCAGGGTAGATGTTTGTTGCAACCACCACGAAGCTGGTGTCGAAGTCTACAACGAAATCCTTGTAGAAGGTCATTGTGTCATATATACATACCATATTCTCCTCAAAAGTCTGAGGACCTCAACTTAAAATTTGGGCACAAAAGTAGATTAATAGTTTAATGAGGTTGGAATATTTGTATTATGTAGTAATTATAAAAAATATAGTGACGAGCGAAGATAGTGTGAAGAAGTGCAAGGTGGGTTAATGATGGAAGGTAGTGAGGGGTGGGAGTAAGAGAGCGGGAGGAGATAGTAAAGATAAGGGGTAGTGAGGGGTAGGGGTTAATGAGGCGCTGGGGTAGTGAGGGGTGGGGGTAGTGAAGAGTGGGAGGTAGTGAGGGGTGGGAGGTCGTGATGAGGTAAGGTAGTGATAATGGGTGGTAGTGATGATGGGAGGTAGTAGTAATGGGAGGTAGTGATAATGGCAGGTAGTGATGATGGGAGGTATTAGTAATGGGAGGTAGTGATAATGGCAGGTAGTGATGATGGGAGGTAGCAGTAATGGGAGGTAGTGATAATGGCAGGTCGTGATGATGGGAGGTAGTAGTAATGGGAGGTAGTGATGATGGGAGGTAGCGATGATGGGAGGTAGTGATGATGGGAGGTAGTGATGATGGGAGGTAGTGATGATGGGAGGTAGTGATGATGGGAGGTATTGATGATGAGAGGTATTAGTAATGGGAGGTAGTGATGGCAGGTAGTGATGAAGTGATGGGAGGTAGCGATGATGGGAGGTAGTGATGATGGGAGGTAGGCGTGATGGGAGGTAGCGATGATGGGAGGTAGTGATGATGGGAGGTAGTGATGATGGGAGGTAGTAGCAATGGGAAGTAGTGATAATGGCAGGTAGTGATGATAGGAGGTAGTGATGATGTGAGGTAGTGATGATGGGAGGTAGTGATGATGGGAGGTAGTGATAATGGGAGGTAGCGATGATGGGAGGTAGTGATGATGAGAGGTAGTAGTAATGGGAGGTAGTGATGATAGGAGGTAGTGATGATAGGAAGTAGTGATAATGGGAGGTAGTGATAATGGCAGGTAGTGATGATGGGAGGTAGTGATG
>NW_024756134.1:0-2447 GCF_018991925.1 Homarus americanus
GTTGGACGAAGTGGGTATTGTCCACTTATGAGGATTGGACAGGTCGGTATTATCCACTTATGAGGGTTGGACAGGTGGGTATTGTCCACTTATGAGGGTTGGACAGGTAGGTATTGTCCACTTATGGGGGATGGACAGGTGGGTATTGTCCACTTACGGGGTTGGACAGGTAGGTATTGTCCACTTATGAGGGTTGGACAGGTAGGTATGTCCACTTATGAGGGATGGTTGAGTCGGTATTATCCACTTATGAGGTTGGACAGGTCGGTATTATCCACTTATGAGGTTGGACAGGTAGGTATTGTCCACTTATGAGGTTGGACAGGTAGGTATTGTCCTTATGGGGATGGACAGGTAGGTATTGTCCACTTATGAGGATGGGCAGGTAGAGTGTCCATATGGGGGATGGACAGGTGGGCATTGTCACTTATGGGATGGACAGGTAGGTATTGTCTACTTACGAGGTTGGACGGTGGTATTGTCTTGAGGGTTGACAGGTAGGTATTGTCCACTTATGGGGGATGGACAGGTGGGTATTGTCCACTTACGAGGGTTGGACAGGTAGGTATTGTCCACTTATGAGGGTTGGACAGGTAGGTATTGTGCCCTTATGAGGATTGGACAGGTCGGTATTATCCACTTATGAGGTTGGACAGGTCGTGTATTATCCACTTATGAGGGTTGGACAGTGGGTATTGTCCATATGAGGTTGGACAGGTAGGTATTGTCCCATATGGGGGATGGACAGGTAGGTTGTCCCTTATGAGGGATGGGCAGGTAGGTATTGTCCACTTATGAGGGATGGACAGGTAGGCATTGTCCTTATGGGGATGGATGAGTAGGTATTGTCTACTTACGAGGGTTGGACAGGTGGGTATTGTCTACTTACGAGGGTTGGACAGGTGTTGTCCATACGGGGTTGGACAGGTGGTGTGTCCACTTAAGGATGGGGGTAGGTATTGTCCACTTATGAGGGTTGGACAGGTAGGTATTGTCCACTTATGAGGGATGGACAGGTAGGTATTGTCCACTTATGAGGGATGGACAGGTAGGTATTGTCCACTTATGAGGGTTGGACAGGTAGGTATTGTCCACTTATGAGGGATGGACAGTTAGGTATTGTCCACTTATGAGGGATGGACAGGTAGGTATTGTCCACTAATGAGGGATGGACAGGTAGGTATTGTCCACTTATGAGGGATGGACAGGTAGGTATTGTCCACTTATGAGGGATGGACAGGTAGGTATTGTCCACTTATGAGGGATGGACAGGTAGGTATTGTCCACTTATGGGGGATGGACAGGTAGGTATTGTCAACAGGTAGGTATTGTCCACTTATGAGGGATGGACAGGTAGGTATTGTCCACTTATGAGGGATGGACAGGTAGGTATTGTCCACTTATGAGGGATGGACAGGTAGGTATTGTCCACTTATGGGGGATGGACAGGTAGGTATTGTCAACTTATGAGGGATGGAACAGGTGGTATTGGGGATGGACAGGGTATTGTCCACTTACGAGGGATGGACAGGTGGGTGTTGTCACTTATGGGGATGGACAGGTGGTGTGTCCATATGAGGATGGACAGGTAGGTCTTACGAGGATGGACAGTGGGTGTTGTCCTTACAGGGGATGGACAGGAGGGATGGACGGTGGGTATTGACAGGTAGGAGTGTGTCCACTTATGAGGATGGGTAGGTTTGTCCACTTATGAGGGATGGACAGGTGGGTATTGTCCATATGAGGATGGACAGGTGGTGTTGTCCACTATGGGGATGGACAGGTAGGTATTGTCCACTTATGAGGATTGGACAGGTAGGCATTGTCCACTTATGAGGGATGGACAGGTAGGTATTGTCCACTTATGAGGATTGGACAGGTAGGCATTGTCCACTTATGAGGGATGGACAGGTAGGTATTGTCCACTTATGAGGGATGGACAGGTAGGCATTGTCCACTTATGGAGGATGGACAGGTAGGTATTGTCCACTTATGAGGATTGGACAGGTAGGCATTGTCCACTTATGAGGGATGGACAGGTAGGCATTGTCCACTTATGAGGGATATGCAGGTGGTCATCCACTATGAGAGGGATGGACAGGTAGGTATTGTCCACTTATGAGGGATGGACAGGTAGGTATTGTCCACTTATGAGGGGATGGACAGGTAGGTATTGTCCACTTATGAGGGATGGACAGGTAGGTATTGTCCACTTATGAGGGATGGACAGGTAGATATTGTCCACTTATGAGGGATGGACAGGTAGGTATTGTCCACTTATGGGGGATGGACAGGTAGATATTGTCCACTTATGAGGGAGTAACAGGTAGATATTGTCCACTTATGAGGGATGGACAGGTAGATATTGTCCACTTATGAGATTAACAGGTAGGTATTGTCCACTTATGAGGGATGGACAGGTAGATGTTGTCCATCCTCATAAATAG
>NW_024756135.1:0-29732 GCF_018991925.1 Homarus americanus
AAACAAACCTACTATCCACGCCCTACACCCACAAACAAACCTACTATCCATGCCCCACACCCACAAACAAACCTACTATCCACGCCCTACACCACAAACAAACCTACTATCCACGCCCTACACCCAAAAACAAACCTACTATCCACGCCCTACACCCACAAACAAACCTACTATCCACGCCCTACACCCACAAACAAACCTACTATCCACGTTCTACACCCACAAACACACACTACCCACCACCTACACCCACAATAGAGTAAAGGAGGAATACAGAGTGTACTTACTCAGGGTAGCCATACCACTCTGGGTGGTTGATCCTTAGGGCAGCAGGAAAGAGAAAAATTATAAGTGGGTCATTCTGTTCCTCGTGTGATGGATGGAAGGATGGATGGATGGATGGATGGATGGATGGATGGATGGGAGACTGAATGGGAGGATAGATGGGTAGATGGGTGACTGAATGGGATGAGAGATGGGTAGGTGGGTGAATCGGTGGATGGATAAACAGCTAACTGGATGAATGGACATATGGACTTGGATGGCATATTTGGATGTAAAACCCTACGATATGAAGAACATTTTGGACGTATAAACCCATGACAATTAACACCATTTTGGACTTACATCACAGGAAACAGGTAAAACATTTCTGTGATCGTCCTTCAATAATTCCATACGCCAACCTTACCTGCATTTATCTCAATTACAGTATAAAATTTTAATGTTAATTTCAGCATCGGAATCTCTCTCTCTCTCTCTCTCTCTCTCTCTCTCTCTCTCTCTCTCTCTCTCTCTCTCTCTCTCTCTCTCTCTCTCTCTCTCTCTCTCTCTCTCTCTCTCTCTCAAGATGGAAAATTTCATTACGTAAAATCCGATGAAAACTCGACCCTGTTTATACGTGTTGCTTCGAGGTTTTGTTTTCACGTTAACCTCATGTTTCGTTTCGATAAATGACACATATCACAGGAGGTGAACTACAAACTGAACTTTGACCTGACACCAACGACCGACCGACGGAAGATGGGGCTTGGGGTTTAGTCGTATCCCATTTGAGAGTTTTATGAATGTGAAGCCCCGAATTAGTCAACAAACCCTACAGCTCAATTTGGATTCGAACTTGTGCATCTTGTTCTTGAATCAGAACCTTATCTCACACATATATAGGGGTTAGGTTAGGTTGGGTTGGGTTAGGTTGGGTTAGGTTGGGTTGGGTTAGGTTAGATTGGGTTAGGTTAGGTGAGCTGTGTCCATCACAACCAGACAATTATCCCCGTCCACCAGATCTTCCCTTTAACAAATCAGGCCGCACCTCGATTATGCGGTTCAGTTCTGGTGCCCCTATTATTGAATGGGTATAAATTCACTAGAGTCGGTGCAGCGAAGAATGACAAAAATGATTCCGGGACTTAGAAACCTTCCATATCAGGATAGGTTACAGAAACTTAACTTGCATTCCCTAGAAAGACGAAGAGTGCGGGGAGATATGATAGAAGTATTTAAGTGGGTGAAAGGAATCAATAAAGGGGATATAGATAAAGTTCTTATAATATCCGAGCAGGATAGGACTCGGAGCAACGGATTCAAGTTGGATAAGTTTAGGTTTAGGAGGGAGATGGGAAGAAACTGGTTCACAAATAGGGTGGTGGACGAGTGGAACAAGCTTAGCAACTTTGTAGTAAGTGCGGGAACTCTGGAAAGTTTCAAAAGGAGGCTAGATAGATTCATGGATGATAGAGAGTGGTAGTAACTCTCGACAGGAGCTGTCATGCACAGGCCAACCGGCCTATTGCAGACTCCTTATTTTCTTATGTTCTTATTTTCTTAAATCCTCAACATAAAAGACAAATTCACCTCCATGTGTTAAAATCTTACTACACTACATTACCGTCACCACTATACCAAACCTGTGTAATATTAACACACTAATACACTATTAAGACATCACCAAATCCATCAATAAACAGTACATCTTCCTTTACACTTGATTAGAAAGAAAAACAGGAAAATATGCCCAGAATCTCAATTTCATTCACTAACATTACGAAAAATTACAAGAGTTAAGAGTCAAAGCAAGATATGTGCTGTATGCAATGTTGATGTTATTTTGTTCGCCATCATTGTGTCCTAAAGTTAATCTGTTTTGTGAAGTATATCCTCGGACTTGGGAACAAATCATCATGTGTACCTTTGAGTATTAAGGTCTTGATCCATTTCCTTGATGTCTACCGTATGGAACAGGTAACACCACCACAATTGTTTTAACCAAGACGAAAACGGACGAAAAAAAAAAGCTTCTACAAATATCAAGTATTAATTTTCTCTCTTTACAGGATCTAATACTCTTGGAAATGTGTTTAAATTAATCTGATTTGTTTTCATTTATTGTCGATCCTTCATAAGAGGACTCGTGGATCCCCCGAGCCTAGCCGGCCATTTTATTTACATTTTTCGGTCGCTCTAAAATACCATTAAAACAATATTGAGTATAAACGTTTGGCTCAACTGATGATCTCAAACATGTCCCAACATTTTTTTGCCTCAACTCCACATTCTGTAACTCATTTAGGTAGATGTCCCTCACTACACATACACTGGACTATGTGTAATGTTGCAGCTAATGTGTTATCAAGATATTGCACATTATAAGTTCATATGTGGTCATTATTATATCAAACGGAGGAATTTTAAAGAGCTATTACACCACCTGTATCATTAGTTGTCGCCAGGTGAAGGAATGTTTAGGTATATTATATTTTATTTACTGTAATTAAAGTTTCAATACCTAAGACGTTCCACTATAAGAGTCTTTCAACCTCAGGTAAGGTCTTGAGACTTTCTACTCTAGGTCTTACACCCTGGAGTAGCTGTATCGTCCACTTAGGTAATTTACTCCACAAGGAACTACAAGTTACACCTTGATGTAATACTTCATTTACTGCCAAACTTTAAAGGGAAATATTTTTTCACAAAGAATTTCAAGTTACAATTTCACATAATAAGTCACATTACAAACGTTCCTTCGGCTTACAGTTAAACTTTGCAATGTCAAGATATTTTCTTCACTGCAGAGGAAAGTATCCGTCATCATCATCACCACACACACACACACACGCAAAGACAAAACTCCTGTATCCAGATTCTCAAAAGTTTATAAATTAAATTCTTTCCTAAAATTAAACAGACAATACATCTATTTATCATAGAGTATGTGAACAATATCGACGCCATATTGGTTACCATCTTTGAGTCATATAATTAGTTAGCTACATAGTGTTAATTATTTAGTTAAATAGGAAAAAAATAATCTACTAGCGTGTGTTGTGACCAAAATAAATCAACATTGTATTTACTTTCTCCTCCAGGGGGCACTAAGTCTAGAAAAATGACACAATTGACATCTACATAAAGTGACTGACCAAGGGTAGATATTGGCTACCTTTTGTGTTACTTTGAGGTCGTAAGAACACACAGAGCTGCTCTTAAGGATGTTTACCACAATACACCTCAACCAGTTTCTCATTCACAAAAGTCAAACAATAAATCTGGTTCAAAAGATACACAGTAAATTTTATTAGAATACAATAATCAATTACTGTATTATTGCATTGAGGCGAATAGTCTTATGGTGTTCTTATGGTGTTAAGATGTGTTCTTAAGCCACGAAGGTAAACAAAAGGTATTCAATATCTGCCTTGGTTGACGATGATCTGTAGACGTTAGCAAGTCCTCCTCCTCCTGCTCTCGAGTAAGGTAAAGAAGGCCTCACCTGACCAAAATTGTTAATTAAGATAGATTACATGAAGATTAACCCTCCCAGCTTATTTCAACTAATGATTAACCTAACGCTACATGGGAAGTTAAGTTAGGTTAGATTAAGTTAGGTTAGGTTAGGGTAGGGTAGGGTAGGGTAGGGTAGGGTAGGGTAGGTCAGGTCAGGTCAGGTCAGGTCAGGTCAGGTCAGGTCAGGTCAGGCAGTGCCAGTGTAGTTAATCTTGAGGTTAAATAAACTAGAGGCTAATCTTCACATGAGCCACTAAGACACTTTGACGGAGGCGGTTACGTACAACAGGAAAGCTCTGATAACATATAATGTACAGTATATACCGTTTAAGTTGCGTCAGCAGCTCTATACACCACTTATTGACCTACTCATTCACTGCCGTAGAAATATTTACTTCTAACAGGTTTCTATATGGTTCCCAGTCATTATAATACGACCTTGTAAAATCAAATGATCTAAATTAACTAAACTTATCCAAATTAAACTTATTAGCTAACAAATCCTTCTAAAACACGATATATGTAAATCAAAAGTTCTAAATTCAACTTAACTTATCGTAATATAACTATTATAACTAAACCATTTTAATTAAACCTAACCTAAACACCTCAAGTGCCACAAACAGAAGGAAAAAACACCTTTAATATTATCGTGTAAGAAGCCCCTGTAACCCACTAACTCAAGGTAATGCATCTATATCAATCTACCTGCGTCGGAAGCTCTATACGTGACTATGATCGTTACCCACTGCTGGAGAACATTTGTACTTCTATAATTACCCCTGGAGAAACAATGCACCAATTTACGATTTATTTATTTTATTTTTCATTTATTTTTTATTCTTGGTCCATACTGTAAACACCGCCCGCTTGTGAGTCCCGTCAGCCATTTTGTTCTAACTTTCGGGGATTCTAAAATAAACTATAAATAAATAAATAAATAAATAAAACAAGCATCTTTTGTTTTTCTAACCCATGAGCTGTGAGTCTTCACTATATACTTCAACATTACTGTAAACTAAGGCTAGAGAGGGTGTGTACAGTACTAGTGGAGCCAAGACGAGAAGGTATTTCAAATCCCTAAAGGGTTTTACAAGTGGAGAGTCTTACAAGTGGAGGGTCTTACAGGTGGAGGGTCTTACAAGTGGAGGGTCTTACAGGTGGAGGGTCTTACAAGTGGATGGTCTTACAGGTGGAGGATTTTAATAAGGATAAATACAGCAAGTCTTACAGTTGAATCAGCCAAGTCGAGGAAAACTCTTAAGAGTCATGTAACTTCTACCTGATGTTACCTGTAATCAAGCTAAGGTATATGTAAGAAGAATATTATCTCGTTACTATCCATTCCTCTTCCACTATCCTGCGAGGTGGTGTATTAATAGGCACAGATACTCATGATAAAGAAGGAATAAAGAGAAAGACGCAAGATACCTATAAAATGCGACAGAATATACCTACACATGCGTAATCCTAACCCATCCCAACCCAACCCAACCCTATCCTACCCTCAGCTTCACCACAGTACACAAAGTCATTCTTGGTATCACAGTGACGCATAAACACCCTGTATCGCCTAAGACACATTTGAATCGGATGGTTCGTTGACGGTTTTATTTCTTCGGTATAAACCAGTGAAGCAATTAGTTCGTGGGAACAGCGAGTCAAAATACTTCACATCAGCTTCGTTTACGACCTCCAGCTGATATTTACTTCTGTTGTCTATATCAATCACATTTTATAATGAAAACAAAAATATGGTTAGTTACTTATAAATGAAAATAAATCATACTTAGATACTTAGGAGTGGGGAAAAAAGATACTTAAGATACTTAAAAATGAAAACACTCTTTGATACTTAAATTAGGACAAAATAAACGGACATAAAGATTTAACTATGAGCGGTGGATATTACGACATGTACCGGCTATCAATACAGAGGTGCTATTTAGCCGTGAAGTTCTCTCAGAAACCCAACAAGACAATATGTGGTCACGTAAAAATTTCAGGTTAATTTTTAACACCATCCGTCATTTTAAACCTTGGCACCTGTAGATTAAGAAAATATATGGTGATATTTTTTCTGATGGGATAAAGGTCGTATTTGTCCAGAGAAGTAAGAGAGGAAAAAAATCACTTGAGAGGCATGACGCACAGAGTGTCTAAGGTGATAAAAGATCATATACTACCATTTGGGTTTTCAAATTAAGTTCATTACATAAAATATCAAACTCATAAAGATTACAAAAGAACAGAACACCATGAGCTCTCTACAGCTATTGTCAGCTGTCAATATGCTGATGTACAGAAGCTACACAATGTTATTGGTGACTGTAATCCCAGGAAAATGATGCTCTTATAAACTTGGTAACTGGAGCTGTAATGCCAGAAAATGCCAAATATGACAATCTATGTGCATATGAAGTTGGAAGACAAAATTATGAAAATTTTGTCAAGGAACGTATTGTTGGTCCATTGAGCATCTGGGAAAAGCTGTCCAAGGTTAATCTACTGTCGTGGAAAGCAGCAAATAAGACTTCAACCATCAAATTGCTATCACAAGTTATAGAACTTAAGCAGGACATACAGTATATGCATCACAGAAGGGCAGCACTGTACATATCAAGTCACCAGACACTGATGTGTTTGGCATATTAAAGCAGCCTCAACTTGGAGAAAATACAAGTATGATAACAGGAACTGGTGAGCGACGACACATTGGGCAGAGAGCCTTACAGGTTTCCATGCCTTCACAGGATCTGACTGCATTGGAAAATTTGTTGGCAAAGGAAAGAAAGCATGTTGGAGCACTTTGATGAAATCTAACACAAAAGTCCTAGATGCATTCAAGATGCTGAGTAGACCAAATGCCCTCCAGCAGACATGTACAGTATATTGGTCTAGAGGAATTTGTATTTAAGCTTTACTGTCCACGAATGACTTTCACTAAACTGTCAAAACTTAGATGGCATCTCTTCAAGATAACGCAGGCAGAAGCTGGAGAACTACCAGCGACTGCAGGAACTCTAAAGTATCATATATTGAGAGGAAGGTATCAAGCTCTTCTGTGGTCGTGTGATGCAGACAGTGAAATGCTTTCACAATTACAGCATGGCTGGAAGATTGACAATGACTGTTTCATACTAGTAATATCAGACCAATCACCAGCTCCAGAAGCAATCACAGAACTTGTTATATGTGGATGTGGCGTCAGGAAATGTGGATCATTTTCATGTTCATACAGAAAGAATCAGAAAGACTAGCATGACATGCACCGAGATGTGTAACTGTCAAGCAGATGATAAGAAATGCCTAAGCAAGGTGAAGGAATCTGTTGTACACAGAAGACTCTGATGACGAGGACTGAAGCAATGTCGTAAATAATAACTTGTGACTTGTATACACATGATGTATAACACTACAAACTTTTAATAAATATAAAACGGTGGTTCTAAGCTTTTCAGATAATGGTAATAAGTATATGTTTAATTTCCAGTATTTGTCTTTAGCAATTAATTTTACTTACTGCAATCTCTTCTTTGCCAGAGACAGGATGGCATATATGAGCAGCCATGTTTGTAACACACTTAAGATATTATAACAGCATTCATAATATATTACGTTAAATTGTAATGATATAATACTACATGTTCATAGGTTATTAGTCATGTTTTAAGTTACTTAGGAGTTAATGATAATACGTCTGTGGTTCATTACGCCGCTCTTTGATAAAACTTCTTTAATGGCATAAATCTTATAATAAACCGTTCAGAAAAAATTACACCACAGCTCCTTAACATAGTTTATAAGGATTATTACGATGTATGGTGTCAAAAATTAACATGAAATTTTTACGGGATTACTTAAGCTCCTACACTAAAACCTGCCGACCTAACCTAACCTTTTTTACCCACCTCCACCTACTTACCTAACCTGACATAATCTAACCAAACCTGACATAATCTAACCTAACCTGACATTATCTAACCTAACCTGATATAATCTAACCTAACCTGACATAATCTAACCTAACCTGACATAATCTAACCTAACCTGACATAATCTAACCTAACCTGACATAATCTAACCTAACCTGACATAATCTAACCTAACCTGACATAATCTAACCTAACCTGACATAATCCTGACACCCTAACCTGACATAATCGAACCTAACCTCCCCGTCTGACATAAGCTAACCTAATCAAACCTAACTTTCCCACCTACCGACCGTAACCTATCTACTTATTACCTACCTAACCTAACTTAACTTAATCCAACCTGACGTAATCTAACCTAACCTATTGAAACTTAACTTAACCACCTACCTCATCTAACACCACTTTGTAATCTCTTTGCACTACCGCTCACAGGATGAGTATGGGGGGCACAATAAACTAGCCTCTAACTGGCAAAATTAACAAAACTAACCTAACCTAACCCAACCTGACTTTACCTAACCTGATCTGATCTATCCAACTTAAACACCTTAGAATATATAATAAAGCCGCTAGGTTAATTTAGGCTAAATATGGTTGATTCATATTTCGTTTTGACTGAAATTCCCGGCAAAATAACGTATCTATATTGAGAACCACCGCCCTGTTTGTTCCACGTTAACAAGACACGGATACACTACAGAATAACCGGCGTTCGTTTAACCTCAATTACTACAGTTTACTTTATAATCTTACTTCACAATCTTCACTACATCTCACCTCACAATCTTCACTACATCTCACTCCACAATCTTCACTACAATCTCACTTCACAATCTTCACTACATCTCACTTCACAATCTTCAATACATCTCACTTCACAATCTTCACTACATCTCACTTCACAATCATTACCACATCTTACTTCACAATCTTCACTACATCTCACTTCACAATCTTCACTACATCTCACTTCACAATCTTCACTACACTTCACAATCTTCACTACATCTTCACCACATCTCACTTCACAATCTTCACTACATCTCACTTCACAATCTTCACTACATCTCACTTCACAATCTTCACTACATCTCACTTCACAATCTTCACTACATCTCACTTCACAATCTTCACTACATCTCACTTCACAATCTTCACTACATCTCACTTCACAATCTTCCACATCTCACTTCACAATCTCACTTCTCACTTCACAATCTTCACTACATCTCACTTCACAATCTTCACTACATCTCACTTCACAATCTTCACCACATCTCACTTCACAATCTTTACTACATCTCACTTCAAAATCTTCACTACATCTCACTTCACAATCTTCACTACATCTCACTTCACAATCTTCACTATATCTCACTTCACAATCTTCACTACATCTCACTTTACAATCTTCACCACATCTCACTTCACAATCTTCACTATATCTCACTTCACAATCTTCACTACATCTCACTTCACAATCTTCACTACATCTCACTTCACAATCTTCACTACACCTCACTTCACAGTCTTCACTACATCTCACTTCACAATCTTCACTACATCTCACTTCACAATCTTCACTACATCTCACTTCAAAATCTTCACTACATCTCACTTCACAATCTTCACCACATCTCACTTCACAATCTTCACTACATCTCACTTCACAATCTTCACCACATCTCACTTCACAGTCTTCACTACATCTCACTTCACAATCTTCACTACATCTCACTTCACAATCTTCACTACATCTCACTTCACAATCTTCACTACATCTCACTTCACAATCTTCACTACATCTCACTTCACAATCTTCACTACATCTCACTTCACAATCTTCACTACATGTCCCTTCACAATCTTCACTACATCTCACTTCACAATCTTCACTACATCTCACTTCACAATCTTCACTACAGCTCACTTAACAATCTTCACCACATCTCACTTCACAATCTTCACTACATCTCACTTCACAATCTTCACTACATCTCACTTCACAATCTTCACTACATCTCACTTCACAATCTTCACTACATCTCACTTCACAATCTTCACTACATCTCACTTCACAATCTTCACTACATCTCACTTCACATCTTCACTACATCTCACTTCACAATCTTCACTACATCTCACTTCACAATCTTCACTACATCTCACTTCACAATCTTCACTACATCTCACTTCACAATCTTCACTACATCTCACTTCACAATCTTCACTACATGTCCCTTCACAATCTTCACTACATCTCACTTCACAATCTTCACTACATCTCACTTCACAATCTTCACTACAGGCTCACTTAACAATCTTCACCACATCTCACTTCACAATCTTCACTTCATCTCACTTCACAATCTTCACTACACCTCACTTCACAATCTTCACTACATCTCACTTCACAATCTTCACTAACACCATCCTGCATCACTACATATAACAACATCCATCATCACTACTTATAACACCATCCATCATCATCACTACATATAACACTATCCATCATCACTACATATAACACGATCCATCATCACTACATATAACATCATCCACCATCACTACATATAGAACCATCCATCACGACATATAACACCATCCAACATCACTACATATAACACCAACCATCATCACTACATATAATATCATCCATCATCACTACATATAACTCCATCCATCAACACTACATATGACACCATCCAGCATCACTACATATAACATCATCCATCATCACTACATATAACTCTATCCATCATCACTACATATAACACCATCCAACATCACTACATATAACACCAACCATCATCACTACATATATCATCATGCATCATCACTATATATAACACCATCCATCATCACTACATATAAAACCATCCTATCATCACTACATATAACATCATCCATCATCACTACATATAACACCATCCATCACTACATATAGAACCATCCTATCATCACTACATATAATATCATCCATCATCACTACATATAACACCATCCAACATCACTACATATAACACCACCCATCATCACTACATATAACATCATCCATCATCACTACATATAACTCTATCCATCATCACTACATATAACACCATCCAGCATCACTACATATAACACCAACCATCATCACTACATATATCATCATGCATCATCACTATATATAACACCATCCATCATCACTACATATATTACCCTCCTATCATCACTACATATAACACCATCCATCATTACTACATATAACGCCATCCTTCATCACTACATATAACACCATCCATCATCACTACATATTATAACACCATCCATCATCTCTACAAACACCAGTCCTCAACACTATAGTGATAAACAGTGCTTCATTTTGTTGTCAATTTCTTTAAATTCCAACCTTATTAAACCGTAATTCTTTCTGTATGGTCAAATTTTGATTTGACCTCAGTGAGAGAGCTGTTAGTGTCAGTACATCACAATGGTGTTCCGACGCACTGTATCGAAGGTGTTTGAGGTGGAGGTGAAGGCTTGCAAGGATTTCGTTGTAGACTTCGACACCAGCTTTGTGGTGGTTGCAACAAACATCTACCCTGGTGTGGCCCCTAAGCAGATTCGACCATTGTTTGAGGAATGTGGACAGATTGACCTATTTGTGATGCCCGCAAAAGACAACAAAAATGAACACTATGGCTTCGCATACATCCGATACTTTGACGAAGCCTCCTGTGATAAGGCTGTTGGACGATTGGATGGTGACAGCATTGGCCGCAGCCGAAAATCAACTAACAAGCTGGAAGTTAACTACTACAGTGCCCATGGTACCTTGAACAACCTTGACCGCCAAGCTGCTGAGTTCATTGTTCTATCCAATGTTGCCGACCAACAACCCGCCTCTATCCTTAAGAAGACCAACGTACGCACTACCGTTGCCAAGTCAGTTACCTTCAATTATGACAATTTGGGCGACATCAGGGAGCGCGAAACTTCCACAGCTACTTACACTCTGTCTGTACCTCCCAACCAATGAATCTAACTCAACTGCTGCCATCGAATAAGAAAATGTCACCAATAGTTGTACCTCTGGGAACCTGGAGGGAGGCACCAACCCTGATGAAGGCTCAGTAATATCTACCATGTTATTTAAACACTTATAACACATATAACATCATCCATCATCACTACATATAACACCATCCATCATCACTACATATAACACCATCTATCATCACTACATATAACATCATCCATCATCACTACAGATCGGTAGAGTAGTTTTCGAGATTCTCGTGCGGACACACAAGCAAACACACACACACACACACAAACAGACATACTTCTTTGTTTTATATCGATAGAAGATAGATCATCACTACATATAACACCACCCATCATCACTACATATAACATCATCCATCATCACTACATATAACACCACCCATCATCACTACATATAACATCATCCATCATCACTACATATAACATCATCCATCATCACTACATATAACACCATCCATCATCACTACATATAACATCATCCATCATCACTACATATAACACCATCCATCATCACTACATATAACATCATCCATCATCACTACATATAACACCATCCATCATCACTACATATAACATCATCCATCATCACTACATATAACACCATCCATCATCACTACATATAACACCATCCATCATCACTACAGATCGGTATAGTAATTTCCGAGATTCTCGTGCGGACACACAAACACACACACAAACAAAAATACATACTTCTTTGTTTTATATATATATATATATACAAGAAACAAAAATCTTTAATTATTTATTAATTGTAAGTTTTAAGGTTTTCCTGGAACCATTGGCAGGAAATAAGGACACTTGAACCTTGAAAACTTACTGTCGTCATAATTATTTATAATAAACCTGTCGTTGTTTATTTCCGGGTTAAAGTAAAAGCAAGGTTTTGTCTGGACTATTATCATATAGACAGTTGCTGGTTGACGATACTGAAGGCCTATACAGGTGTGTGGTGCTTGTGCTTGGTGATGCTTCGCTTATGAGAGATAATCCCAGGAGTGAACTTTGTTCTGAAAGGACAAACAAAAATAGTCATTAGTTATCGTTGTCTCGGAAGTGTTTATATGTCGGTCACTCTTGTGTTGTCGATGTGTCCACCCCACAGAGTTATTGCGTGAAGTGACACATTACATAAGAACATAAGAATGTGGGATACTGCAGGAGGCCGACTGGCCCATACAGGGCAGATCCCTTTCACACCCATCCCTAGCGTCCCCGATCCTACTATAGCACTCGGTAGCCTATTCCACATATCCACAACTCTATTACCAAACCAGTGCTTGCCTATATCCTTTCTGAATCGGAATTTATCTAATTTAAAGCCATTTGTTCTAGTTATTTCGTTATTACTGAGCTTCAGAACATCTTCCATTTTACCCTTGTTAATCTCACTTACCCACTTGTACACCTCTATCATATCTCCCCTAACTCTACGCCTCTCTAATGAATGTAAGCCTAAGCTTTTCAGTCTTTCTTCATATGGAAGGTTTCTAATATTATGGATCATTTTTGTCATTCTTCTTTTGCTCTCTCCAAAGAATCTATGTCCATTCTATAATAAGGACACCAGAACTGAACCGCATAATCCATGTGTGGCCTCACTAATGCTAGGTAAAGTTTCAAGATAACGTCAGCAGTTCTGTTACTCACAGACCTAGATATGAACCCAAGAATCCTGTTTGCCTTGTTGCGAACGCTAATACATTGTTTTCTAGGTTTCAAGTCATTGCTAACAAATACACCTAGATCTTTTTCACAAACTGAGTTTTCTATTTCCGTGTTACCTAGTTTATACTTAACGTTTGTATTCGTCTTCCCTATCTGTAGTACCTTGCATTTATCAGTATTAAAATTCATTTGCCAGTCTACTGACCACTCATATAAGGTATCTAGATCTCTTTGAAGGTGTTCAAAGTCACTGTCTGAATTTATCACTTCAATTAAAGATCCTCTCCTCTCCATATGGAAGCTGTTCACACCTCTTGACAGTATTTGGTCTGACATTTAGTTATAAAGGTCGTTTTTTGTCTAGTTCATCTTCCTATGAAAATTAACAATTCATATCACGTTTTAGAGTTGTATGTTCTTCAAGCCAATTAACACAGTACAGGTAACACCAGAGTCAGGCAGGTACAGTGTTAAGCGTCGTGGTCTACTGCTGTCTTACTGAGTAACGATGATGAAGTAAAGTGGGAAATGACTTTGCCATGAGAGAGGAGAGGAAAGAGAGAAGGAAAGAATAGAAACGGGAAGTAAAGTAGTAGGGAGTAATAGCAGGTGGGCTGTCCACCTAGCTGAGTCGAGGTGATTGGTTGGGGTGGTGGCCATACACAGCACGCTCCTGCTCGCTCAAGGGAGGCTGGGGTGGGGGGAGCTAAGCTAGTTAGGCATTCAGTACTGTATTGTGTGTTAATTTATGTAAGTTAAATGGTGGTGTTATTTTTTCATGTATTGTATAAAGTGAGTCTCTTTTTTATATAATAACTCACCTGAAGTGTCGCCCCAGGAAAAGGTAACAGAGACCTTAATGACACAGGTAGATTGTCACTCCCCTCGCCGCCCAGCGTATCCCACCTGAAGATTAACCATCCCGGCGATACCTGGAGGGGGGGGGGCTTAAGTATAATATATACTCTTATATAATAATGTTGATGCTATAATACACTGGCAGTCATAGTACAGTACATGTGTTGCCTTTATTGAGTTGAGTTTTGTATTTTTAGAAAAAGAGAGAGAAATCTGAGCAACATAATATGGAGAGAGAGAGAGAGAGAGAGAGAGTGTATTACATTGCCACACCTGATTCCTTCCTGGTGTATATTTTTACCACCTCTGGTACAACTGTGTCTCTTGCCGATCTATTTTGCACTGTCGCTTCCTGCCTTTCATCTTCCACCTTTCATCTTCTCCTTCATCTTCTTCTCCCCATCGTCTTTCTCCTCCATCTTACCCCTTCATCTTCCCTCCCTTCTTCCTCCCTTCCATCTCCCCCATTCATTTCTTCCCCCTTCATCTTCCTTTCCCCTTTATTTTACCCCTCCATCTTCCCTCCTTTTACCTTCCTCCTTCGGTCTTCTCCTTTCTTTTCCACCAATCTCCTTACCTTCCACTGCTGTCTTAGTCCATTACTGTTTTAAGAAATTTAGTTTTTTCAAGGATTTCGATATTTCATTCACTTACAATTCTTTTTTGTTTTAATTTCATTTTCTCACTCCTGATTCAAGTGATTCAAGAGATGCAGATAATTTGAAATATCCAGCCCTTATAATGTCTTTAGTGCCTCTTAAACTTGGGTAAATATTATTCCATTAAGTTTATAAACAAATACACGACTCAGACACGTTGGTATTATAATCACAAAGCAAAGATATCGAGAAGTTGTGACGCTTCATCTGTACAACCAGTTGAGAATAAACTTTCCTTCTCTAAAAGTTACAAGAAATGAGGGAGAGTTTCTCGCCAGGGTGCGCAGCGCTGTGAGAGAAGAATTAAATAAGCCTGATTAGCTAAGAAGACGACCAGGGGTAAGAAATGGTCCGTCTTGAGGATGTGGTTCAGGAGGTGAGGTGAAGATATAAACCTCGAAGACGTCATAAAACACAGAGATGACACTATTTCTAACCTTCCCAAGTCTCTGGTGGGTGGCAGGTGATCACCAACATGAAATACGCCAACATGAAATACACCAACATGAAATACACCAACATGAAATGCGCCAAAATAAAATAGAAGATGCCAAGTGAGGTTGATTATGACTCAGACAGTAACCATAGCAGGACCTAAAAACAGCCAAGACTGTTCTAAAATGAGAACTTAAATTATAATTTCTGCCCAAGAGTGCGAGTGAGTGAACTTTAATTTCCATTATAGTACAGTATAAAACTTTAATGAGTTTATCTTCAACGTGATCTTAAATTTTAGTGGGTGAATTTTTTCATTGGATAATTAAGTCTTTGAGAATAACATTTTAAAGCGGCCATTTAGTGTCATCATGCTGTAAGATGTAGATACGCTCCAAAAAGTATGTTTACGATTTTGTGTTAGACGATATGACACAACAGACAAAGGATTTTGACGACCCTACCGAGACAACAGGAGTCACAGTGTTCATTTTGAAATTCATCGGTCTCCTCCATAAAGGCACTTTTGGAGTGTTTGTTTACAACTCCTAGTGGTTAATGTGATGCAGCAGTGTACAGCTCATAGTCCATAAGGTGTTTCTTAGGCCAGACCCTTGAGAGTACAGTGGGTGGTTACACTACTCACCTGCCTTACACTCACCCTGATGCTTTTGTTAGATGTTGAAACAGGAACTGTGGATCAACCTGTACAACTTCTCCTTTTACTTTCACACAAACAATAGATTTAACATGTTGCCTAAGTACTTTGATGAAACAATAAGCACAAATGTGTTATCGTCATGATCCGCCTTATGTGATTATATTGCCAGTTGATGTGGGCCCGACCGTGTTTTGACACACTGACTGGCCTCGTGTTAATTTATTCTCACTTAACATACTTTTTTCGTACCTGAACTCCTCGACCGAACGCTCTTAAAGTTTGTAGAGAAGTTGAAACAGGTCTTATTGATATTCGTGTAGGCAGATTGATAGAGGTCCCAGCAATAAGAGAGTACAGCCGGGTCCTGCTGGAGACACTGAACACATTTCAGTTATTACATCAGGAAATACACGATCACTCACCAAAGAAAACGAAGACAATTTTACCAACTAATATGGTCGAGGTTCTGTAGATATGGGCCACAGCTCACGTACGGTCGCTATCTGATCTTCTCGACCAGTGTAACAAGAAAGATCTTTACAAACACTATAATATGTAGTCAACGTGCAGTGACTCAGTAATAACTTATTGCTCCTTTGATTTAAGTGTTCGACAACAAGCCGAATATGTTCCCTCTATTCCTTTGACTATCTTGTGTGTACGATCTTGTGGACTGGGGCGTGATCACGATCAATGGTTGTCCCACTCACTCACTCACTAGGTTTCCTGCCATCTCTTACCCATGAAATTAGATTAAATCTGCCCTGTCGTATCCTCTTTACCTATCCCATCCCCCCTTGTCTCTATTAACCTTAATATATCATCACTCTCTCTCCCCTACTCTCCTTCCCTGCTTCCTCTACCACTATCTCCACCTCCTCTTTCCTTCCCCTTCCACAATTATTATATCCTCATATCTATGTCTGTCATTCTCTTTATGTGTTCCTACTTCTTTCACTATATCTCTCTATCCCTCAGCCTAAATCACAATGGCTACAAGAACGAGAGCTTGTGTTGGTAAAAGAGGAATTTTTGAACACCATGACAAATGTATATTTTTTGATGACTTAGGGAGAACGTGTGGCGTGATTAGTGTAGAAGAGGAGATTGTCACACCCTTCTACCCAGTTTTGTTAGTCTCTTATGCCCCACCCTGCCAGTCCTCATACCCTACCCTTCTAGTTCCTCATACCCTACCCTGTTAATCCCTCATACCCTACCATTCCAGTCCCTCATATTCCACCCTACCAGATCCTCATACCTCACCCTTCCAGCCTGTCTTTGTGTCCCAGCCAAATTAAGTTCTGTAAAAATCTACCTGATGTCTTTCGCCTTCCCTTACCATCATCTCCCAATTGGTTGTCTTGTAAATAGTAGATCGATGCCCTGGAGTCTCTGGTAGTTTCAATAAGTCTGGAGCCCAACTCATTAAGGAACTTCAGGGTGCTGTCATGCTGGGGAGGGAGGGAGAAGGAGCTGCATTATGCTGTCATGCAGGGGAGGGAGGGAGAGGGAGCTGCATTATGCTGTCATGCTGGGGAGGGAGGGAGAGAGAACTGCATTATGCTGTCATGCTGGGGAGGGAGGGAGAGGGAGTTGCATAATGTTGTCATGCTGAAGGAGGAGAGAGGAAGGGCTGCGTATCTTTGTCATGCTGGGGAGGGAGGAGAGGAGCTGCGTGCTCTTTGTCATGTGCTGGGGAGAGGAGGGGGCTGTGCTGTCATGCTGGGGAGGGAGGAGGAAGAGAAACTGCAATGCTCTGTCATGCTGGGGAGGAAAGAGCAGAGATATAATGTTGTCATACAAGGGAAAGAGGTAGGAAACTGCATTATGCTGTCATGCTGGGGAAGAACAGAATGTGATGTCATGCTGGAAAAGGCTGCATTGTGCTGTCTGTATCAGGAAGGAGGAACTGCATTATGCTGTCAGCTGGGGGATGGAGGAGAGGAGCTGCGTTATGTGGGAGAGCTGCATTATGCTGTCATGCTGGGGAGGGATGGGGGCTGTATTATGCTGTCATGCTGGGGAAGAGGGAAGGAGCTGCATTATGCTGTCATGTGGGGAGGGAGGAGAGCTGCATTGTCTGTCTATGCCTGGGGAAGGGGAGGAGCTGCATTATGCTGTCATGCTGGGGAGGGAGCTGCATTATGGTGTCATGCTGGGGGGAGGGATGGAGAGAACTGCATTATACTGTCATACTTTCAAGAGGGCTGCATTATGCTGTATGCAGGAGAGGATGAAGGCTGCATTATGCTGTCATGCAGGGGAGGGAGGGAGAGGGAGCTGCATTATGATGTCATGCTAGGAAGGGAGGGAGAGGGAGCTGCATTATACTGTCATGCTGAGGAGGGAGGGAGGGAGAGGGAGCTGCATTATGCTGTCATGCTGGGGAGGGAGGGAGGGAGAGGGAGCTGCGTGTCTTTGTCATGCTGGGGGGAGGGGAGGGGGAGGGAGCTGCATTATACTGTCGCCACTGGGGAAACTGCATTATGCTGTCAAGCTGGGGAGGGAAGGAGAGGGAGCTGCATTATGTTGACATGCTGGGGAGGGAGGGAGAGGGAGCTGCATAATGTTGTCATGCTGGGTAGGGAGTGAGAGGGAGCTGCATTATCCTGTCATGCTGGGGAGAGAGGGAGAGGGAGTTGCATTATGTTGTCATGCTGGGGAGGGAGGTAGAGGGAGCTGCATTATGCTGTCAATTCGGGGAGGGAGGGAGAGGAGGTCGCATTATGCTGCATGCTGCATTAATATGATGCAGCATAACTCCAGCAGTCTCACTACAGCTTTGTATGTTTACTGTATGTTTACAGTCGAATGAAAACCTGAGAGACTACTCAATATAAATCCTTTCATTATCATTGTCACGGACACGGACACAAGAATTCAATGGATCTAAGTAACGAAAATAAGGAATAATTTAAGTTGTTGTCAAAGACTTTCATATGATTATTGTTTATAACTGAAGGTCTTGGAACTATTTTATCATAACAAAGAAATATAATGCAGTAAAACATGGACAGTGACGAAGTACAATAAAGAACAAACACAAACTGTGACATAGAGAACATCCAAGATACAGGAAGACAAACAATAGTAAAATGACAAGGACAGTCATGAGGACACTGATGGTGAAACTAACAAAAGATACCTGGAGGAGTTGTTATAAATATTGATTTATGTTTTGAACTTTTTGTACTTTTTTGAAGATTTTGTTTTCTCCATAATACAAAAATATCGGTTAATATTCGTTTTTATTCCAATAGGTATTTGGCATTTTTTTGCCATTATCACTAGGATTATTTTCAGGTTAGGTCAGGTGAGGTCAGGTAAGGTAGGTTAAAGAATACCAAAATAAAAAAAAAAAAAAAATATCTACCAATTGGGGAAATTGGGATGAAAATTTTTTTTTACCCAATTTTCTCCAAGAGGTGTAAGATGATCTTGCAGCTTCATACAAATTCACTAAACAACAATAATAATCCAAGAGTTAGTAAGGCATCACCTGGTCATGTTAAGCCCTGGTGAATAAACATCATTGACACTACTGGCAGCCTAGAACTGAATGACAAAGTGCTTACATTATACAAAATAACGCTCTGTAATGGCCGATGATGCTGTTTTGGTTGTCTAATTGTAGTTTCCAACACAGTAATTACAGCAGGTATCTTTTTATTATCCTGCCATTAAAATAATTAAGTGAATTTATAGACTTACGTAACATCATGAAAGTATAAACCGATGAATTAAAATTAAATAATTGTCTTATAAAACAACTAATCTATTTAATTTTCCTTTGAGAGTTAAAGGGATAAAATACACACTAACTGGAGTCTAACTAACCTGGTGTGACTCCTCTCCGCCCCACCCAACACATAATCATCCACTCCAGGTAACCTTACACCGCCTAATGGAGCCAAACCTAATAGAATCACACCGAACTTATCCAAATAAACTTTTCAGTGGGTAACCTTGACTCTACCACACCTTGACTTTAGACGCTAGTATAAGTCTGGCTGGAGGGACCGTAGTCATTATAAGGGAAGCTTTTTAATAATAGCCATTACCTGCCTCCCGTTAACACTAATGAAATGTTCCTAAAATTAAACAAACTACAATTAAATCCAAATCCTTTTGAATATTTACATAATTTACTGGAGTGTTTCATTATGTTAGTGTGGGGGGCGTTTGTTGTGGCCGGGACTCCTCTTCAGATAATATAAATACAGATAATGTTGTTTTAATAAGTAATCTCTTAATGAAAATGTAGAGAAAATTGGTCAACAAATCTTAACAGTTATCCTGATTTCTTAAAGAACAATAGAGGAATAAGAAGAGGAGGAGGAGGGAAAGAAAAGAGAGCATAAAGAAAACAATATAACAAAGATGAACAACAGAGAAAAAATGAAGAGTAAGAAGAAAGAAACTTAGACTGATCAAAAAGACGTATAACAATCTGATTAAAACTAATCACTATATTAGATCAGATCAGATCAGATCAAGGTTAGGTTAGTTTTGGTTAGATAAGGTCAGGTTAGGCTAGGCTAGGCTAGGCTAGGCTAGGCTAGGCTAGACTTGTTTTACACAAGGTTAGGTTAGGTTAGGTTAGGTCAGGTTAGACTAGGCTAGCCTAGGCCAAGGTGGATAGAGCTTTGCTGACGTCAGCAGGCAGACTTCCTCGCCTACCTCTCACCTCTTATAAACAGAATATTTTATGGTTCTATATACTGTACTTTGTTATCTCAGTATCTCACATAGAAAATAATACTAATAGAGAGTTTAATCTTGCATATAACTTTAGCTAAGGACACCAGTCAGTGTAGTGGGTGATACACAGAAGGAAAGGTTAAAAGAAAAACAATGTATTTCAGTTATAGTCTTGTATTTAAATAACTGCAGCTTAAGATAGGGTAATGATGACTATATATACAGTTGCCTACAGGAGTTCTTTTCCTCCCTGTTTGTCCATTATACTAATAATGTAGACATGAGGTGACAGGAGTTATGACTTCATATGATAAGTGTTACAGCCACTGACAACAGATTATCAGATTATGGGTGGTGGGGGGGGGCAGTTAGAGCAGGTGATCACAGGTGCTGCCTTTGCCTCCAGGTGTGAGTGATGTGACAGGAATTATGACCTCACAAGACAAGTGTTACCTTCACTGACACTTGTTTCATCAAAAGATTAAACACGTAGACGTTCACAGTCATCCATAGACTCACATTTATGGTACAACAGTTGCAGAAGTGCATGCAACACACCTGGTTCCACATTGAGCTGAGAATCCAACGATGCAGTGTACTGATAGATGGGAAACGAAATTGACTTCTATCAGGCAAGTAGTGATAAGCTTTCGGGCTTAAGCTGCGAAAGGTCAGTACTCGACTGATATCCTCCTCAGACCAGTATATTACAGGGACACCAGTTGAGAACAAATTCACTTGGGAAGAGAAAAAAACTACTAAAAACATCATTAGTCGCAGCAGTAGCCTTGATAAAAGTATTTTCTCTTTGGTCTTGCAAATAAATCCTCTCCTTCTCCCATCCTTTTTTTTCTCAGTGAGAGGAACATCTCTCTCCCTCCTTACATCATCCAGTTCACGTTGTAAATCCACAGTGATCAGAACTGGTCTCTCTTCCTCTGACTTGTCTGCTACTATTAATGTTCCTATGTCCAATAGGGCACAGAGAGAGAGAGAGAGAGAGACAGAGAGAGAGAGAGAGAGAGAGAGAGAGAGAATTGTAACTATGTACAATTGCCTACAGGATAACCTTTCCTCCCTGTTGTGCTCATTATATTAATAATATAGACATTAGGTGAGGTTCTTAGATTAGACTTTTTGTGCAAGAGATAGGAAACGTAGGACTTAGGTGTGTTCTCCTGTGGCTGGGATAGGGCATGTAGCTGAGAGGTTAGATAGAGTCTTGTCAGGGGAAGTACCAATCCGCTAGTGTGTCTTAGAGTAGGAGGCAACGACATAGGAAAGGTTAGGAGTGAGGAACTTTTCAGCAGGTATAGGGAGGCATTAGGGAAGATTAGTGATAGGGTAGGGAACCCAATAGTATGTGGTGTCTCGTCTAGAAGAGGAGTTGGCGGTGAAAGGCTGTCCAAGGCAATTGCTATGAATTGCCGACTGGAATAAAAAAAACATTGTGTAAGCAATGGTTGGACGTTCATTGATAACTGGCGACGATTCTACGGCAACGACTACCTGTACAGTCGTGACGGGGTACACTTGTCTGGAGCGTGAAATTGTCACTCCGAAGGGGAAGTTTCGCCAGTAGATAGAGGGGAGTGTAATTGGTTACTCAGAACAAGGGGTAAAACAGGACCAGGGAAGGGTAGGTTTAAATGTGTACTATACAAACAGTAGGAGCATTAGAAATAAAATAGACTTGCTGAGAGCGGTTGTATGTACTGAGAATGTAGACGTCATAGTAGCCACCTAAACCTGGATGAATCTGGCGAGCAGGAAATGAGTAGGGCAGCAATATACAACAACCTATGCATTATGGGGGATTTCAACTTCAGAAATATTGACTGGGACAACATTGTAGGTGACTATGAATCTGAAGACTTCCTACACGCAGTACAGGACAATTTTTTGAATCAACTAATTACAGAACCTACTAGAGGTGACAATATATTAGACCTAGTATGAACAAATAAAGAAAATATTATCAGAGATATCACAATAGGGGAAGAACTTGGGAACAGTGATCACAGAGAAATCAGGTTTACCCTAAATTTGGAAAGGAAAAATAATGAAAATATGGTCAGAGTCCCAGACTTTCCATAGGCGGATTATGAGGGGTTAAGAAGGTACCTAGGCTTAGTTTAGAGTGTGTTGTATATACAATGTCCCGAGAAAGCAGTCATGATTATAAGAACCAATTTCGTCTTTCACTGCTTTTGAAGGCTATTGACTTAAGGGGAGGGGGGGGTGAGAGGCGTGGCCTAGAATGGCGGACAGGTGTAACGCTTGTCATTAATTAATAAAGAGCTTGTAAGCTGGTAAGATTAATTCGTCGAGGAATAAGTCTCCTTTGTGAGTCAGCTTATTCACAACTTGATAACTCGGTTAAGCGCGATGTTTCCAGAAGTTGCTAACCATGTTAACAAGTTTAGCTAAGACGGTGACTATCGTGAAAGACTTTGGCTCCTCCTCGATAAAAAAAGTCAACTTATTATCTCAGCGTTCATGTAGAGCGGGGAATCATTAGTTTAGGCACAGCCGGTGTTTCGCATAGTGTATGTGTCTTAATATTGGCATAGTTTATGTGAGTATATGTTTGTTAGCATAGCATGTGTGTCTCAGTGTTGACATGCCGAGTATATCTCAGTTTTGGCATAGCGTGTGTAGTGCATTCCAGAGGCAGGCGAAGATTTACACCCTCAACTGACTGGGTTTCGTGTGTATTCCACTACAACAACGAGCATTGCCCAGCGTGCTTGTTCAGTTTACCTTCATCGCTCTTTAATACGTGGGAACAACACAAGAGGCGGTTTTCTGTACAGTCTTACAACACCAGTGACGATCAATCCTGTGTCGTCCAGGGCAGAGTTGGATCCTGACATCAATTATACAGACATTCCACTCCACCAATTCTATTTATCTCATTCCACTCTTAGGTAAGGTGGATCAAAGGGTATAGAAATCTAGAAGGGTGAAATAACATTGGTGGAAAGCTAGAGTGGAAACCGACAGGAAAATACCTCCCCCTCCCCACAAAAATATTTAACACACGGGTAGAAAAATCAACACACATTGTATATATCCTGACTTTACACATGTAGTATACCAAGTGAATCTATAACACCCACGGAGATTCACAACACTTCAAACTAAACTATCTTACAAAGCCTAACGTGTCCTTAATTAGATCAGGTTGGGTATAGTGATTCTATTTCATCAGGTGAGGGTTGGGAAGCCTTGTGTTCTCCCGTTAAAGGACCAGCTTGTTACCTATGCCTGTAAACCTTTTTTTAAAACACAATTATGATTAGATTAGGTTAGGTTAGGTTAGGATAGGTTAAGTTAGATTGGGTGAAGTATGGTTAATCCGTGAATTAAAACAAAATTTTTTAATCTTCGTTTCGTTAATCTGACAATTTATTTTCGTGGGAGTATCAACAGCAAGAAGCACCAGGGTTGTATGCAGAGATGGGGGCTACAAGCATAATGAATTAACGAGCTTCAAACACTAAACAACCTTGAATGACAGACCACAAACGACACAATCTCTTCCCCTGATAACACCAATTACTAGAAAAAAAAATATACCAGATTAAACTCTTCTTATACACAGGAAGAGCCAAGAGTGTTTAAAGGAAGTTAGTTTGATTTTCTATAATATCAGTAATATTGATTCTAACATTACAAAGTTGTTTATCCGTCAAAGACTTTTTATGCATTTTTATAATTTTATATTTATTCCCCGATATCCTGAGTATGTCCATTCGTGTGTTCGTTTCCGTGTATGATCATGTGTTATTGTGTTCGTGTGTCGTCCGTAGGTTCGTGTGTTCATCTTTCTAGGAAGGAAGTTTAACCCTGACAGCTTGAATAAAGGACCCTGGCCAAACTCTGTACCTGACATGACCCAACCTAACCTAAACACAATTTAAACTAAACTGAACACGACTAAACCATGCTGCTATCTATCTAAATTTTGTCAAGCTCAAATAATCCTTGTCACCACTGTCATACACCCACCAACCCACAGTCATACACCCATCAACCTAAAGTCATACACCCATCAACCCACAGTCATACACCCACCAACCCACAGTCATACACCCACCAACCCAGTCATACACCCATCAACCTACAGTCATACACCCACCAACCCACAGTCATACACCCACCAACCCACAGTCATACAGCCACCAACCCACAGTCATACACCCACCAACCCACAGTCAAACAGCCACCAACCCACAGTCATACACCCACCAACCCACAGTCATAAACCCACCAACCCGCAGTCATACACCCACCAACCCGCAGTCATACACCCATTAACCCACAGTCATACACCCACCAACCCACAGTCATACACCCACCAACCCACAGTCATACACCCACCAACCCGCAGTCAAACACCCATCAACCCACAGTCATACACCCACCAACCCACAGTCATACACCCACCAACCCACAGTCACACACCCATCAACCCACGGTCATACACCCACCAACCCACAGTCATACACCCATCAACCCACAGTCATACACCCACCAACCCACAGTCATGCACCCACCAACCCACAGTCATACACCCAGCCTCTGTATCTGACTTTACCTGACCTGACTTAACCAGATCCAATCAAGAAACCCATTATTTTTCACCTCTATTACACCTTGAAGCAGGTATTGAGGCCACCTGACCTGACCTCAATTATTCTGCAGTATTCCCAAGGCATCTGACCACCTCTGCTAGCGTATTCGGTACACCTAACATGACATGACCTGACCTGGCCTGGCCTGACCTCCAAGAACGAGAAAATATACCCAAGATCTATTTAAATCTATCCCAGAAATTTAAACCTTCAATATATTTGTTTTTAGTTCATTGGTTATGTCTTTGTTTTGCTCTTGTGTTTACGGTTCTTCTTTATGAATTAAAGAAACGATAAGAGAATCCAGCCCGTCAAACTTCTACTGATAATCACAACTCGAATTATGCAACTGAAGAACAACAACAACAATAAAAAGAACAAGAACAAAAAGAACAGCAGGATATAATTCCTATAGAACCTCATGACTAGTTTATTAATGCCTTAAGAAACACTAACAACAATCCTCAGCCAACACGGACCTACAAAACATCAACAAGGTGACGACAACAATAGCTCAAACGCTCCAGCTTAACACCTACAAATTTCCGGGAGTTTAGTGTCGCTACATGAAACAAACACGGCGGCGAGTCCTACAGCTACACACTGTAATGGTCGGCGGAGCAAAGGACGAGACAGCGACGCGTACTCATTGGTGGAGCTTTAATAACAACAGTATGTGGTAACTAGGAGATGTGTGTGTGTTGTGAGGTAGTGAAGGACCACAACATCTCACGTTTTGTGTTACACGTCAAAGACTGAACAATGTGAAGCAGCGGCCCTCCCCCCACACCACGCTGCCTGTAGTAACACCGCCGTTAATAAAGGACAAACGGTACAATATGGAGGTGGGGGGTGGCGTGTGGACAAGGCACGAGAGAGCGGCCTTGTTAATATGATGGTCACCAGACACGGCCAACACCAGGTGGCGGGTGTAGCTCTTCCTGCTGAATAACAACCAAGAGCGAGTTTGACGACGCTACACGAACACCGTCCTCAAGGGGGACATCTTGGACTCGAGTGTGAGAGATAGAGACTCCCAAACAATCAAACACGTCTGGTTAATTTCTTCACTTTTATATAAGAACACATTCGTCTTCAACTAAACACGATTTCTTTTCAACTTCTCCTAAAAAAATTCCTCTTCGACTCCAAGGCTGAAATTCGAGTCCCACTTGAAACGAATAAAATAAAATATATGTGAAGAGAAAATGTAAATAGTGTGTTTGACTGTGTGAGGCTGATGGAAGCAACACTAATTATGCTGTATAATGGGTTGTGTTCAGTAAGGTCAGAGTGATTAGTGGCGCGCGCCATCACCACTTCCCGCCTCCTATACACGCCCCTACACCCACCACGCCTCCCTCTTGCCCAACTCAACACGCCCACTTAGCTACCCCTACACGCCCCTCACCCTCCCCCCACCATACACCACGCCCCTTGCTGCCTACCCCTTACGCGCCCCCACCCCTCCACACCACGCCCACCCACTCATCGTACACTAATAAGGTGATAAGATTACCTCATCATGACACTGGTGTGAATCAGCATCAGGAACTCACCTTCCCCTGCATCAAGGTGCCCACCCTCACCCACCCTACCTGGCAGCCACTCACCTGCGTATTATACCACCTGACACGGGAAATCACACACACACGGGATGACACGGTAGAACACAGTGCTTGTAAGGTAAATAGAAGCCAGTCTTAATGGGTCCCAACCTTAAACTA
The DNA here is from genome assembly GCF_018991925.1 of Homarus americanus. Lineage (NCBI taxonomy): Eukaryota > Metazoa > Arthropoda > Malacostraca > Decapoda > Nephropidae > Homarus > Homarus americanus. The sequence goes on from NW_024756135.1 coordinate 27,145, forward strand.
TTAGGACTGAGCCCCATTAGTATTGAGAGCCGTCAGGATTGGGACTCATTAAGACTGAGGTCTATTAAGACTGGAACCATTAGGCCTGTGGTATCTTTGGACTGAGGCTCATTAGGACTGAGAACCATTGGAAATGTGACCAATTAGAATTGGGGCCCATTAAAACTGGGACCCAATAGGACTGGGGCCCATTAGGACTAGGGCCCATTAGGACAGGGGTTCATTTGATAAGATGCCCACCTAGTAAAAGTTCAAAAGAGGGCATGCAAGATTATTCTCTCCCCGTCCTACTCCACATATCAAGAAGCGCTCAATACACTGACCCTTTCGACTCTCACTGACCATCACCACGACCACATCTGCAAATTTGCTAAGAAGCTTCTACACCATCCTCGACACCGGCCCCTACTACCACCTGAGATCCCTAGCCCGAGAATTGCTGTTTGACACCACAACCGCATCCAGCCCATAAGTGCACGAACTGATCGCTATAAGAACAGCCCAGTCCCAACCATTGTAAAAATTATCAATAACTTGTAATAAACCAGTGTATTCACTCCCAGTAAATACTACTTCTTGCACTGTCACTATGTTGAAATGCACTGTAGTTTGAGCTTTTCCCCATCTAGTTATTATATATCTTATTTGTATCACTTATGTTACTTGTATATTATTTGCAATTCGAAACCCATTCCCCAAATATGTAACTGTATATTTTCAGCCTTCTGGCTGCCAAGCTCTTTCAATAAACAGTTAATTATTATTATTATTATTATTATTATTATTATTATTACACTTAATTCTACCAGTTGAATCACAGGTGATGGCCGTCAGCCACGGTAGCTGAACACCAACTCAAAACCAGGGTTCGACTCCCTAATGAGAAAAATGTCCAATAAACAACATTTCAGGTCGAGTTGTTTACATATAGAATGGGGGACGGCCATCTTGTTTCCCTTTTTCACCGGGGGATTCTGCCGGCCGGTGTCACGACATGGCCGCCGGAGCCCATATAGCCCTTTTGTTACTACTGCTGCCGGATACACCTGTGTTGTAACCATAGGTGTATCTGGCACCTATACACATCTGCCTCGAAGTCAGGTGTAACCACCACCTGTACACACCTGTACATCACACACCACAACACCTTCCACACTCCCAACCAAACTTAAAGCAATTATTATATATCTATAGTGTAACTAACTACACATTACAATACACTGAAATAATAAAACAAAAATATATTCAGAATCTAAGAGAAGCATAGGAGAATAATCCTTAAATACAAACTCTATAAAACTTAATCTTGGTTACACCGCATTTTTTTCAGTAAGACAATATATATAATTACATTGGGCAGTCCATTACCACAAATTACACTGATAAACGGTACGTAATGGATACTGAATTACAAGTCTCATAACTAAGTCTGGTTAAAACAGTGGTAGACATTGTTTAGACATAAGCCAGTTGACTGCTGAGGTGAACATTAAACTAGTATGATAAAAATAGCAACCAATGATTTGAAGATTAATTAATGCAAATGTGAAATACCTAAGAGAATAGCAAATAAATGAAATACACCAACACGATAAATAAATAAGAATGAATGGAAAATTATTGAACAATAAAATGAAAATAAGAAAACGAATAAACAGTAAAATGAAAATAAGTAAGAATAAAAAAAAGAATAACAATTACTACAATAAAACTAAATAAAACAAAATAAACAGAAAAGAATAAGAAACACAATAAATAAATAACACAGCAACACAAACAACATCATTTACTGTGTTACTTCACATCAACGTGTCCAACATTTGTCTTGACTCCATTTTCGTGAATATAACACATCCCGGTAAAAAACAAAAACACCAACGACAACAATAAATAAATAAACATTAAAAATAAATTCAATATATTTTGCCTAAGATTTTTTTTACTACGAAGTCAGGGCAAAAAGTTTGTATACGAATCTTCCTCAACATAATGCGGGGAAGCAGTTCTTTCACCACAGTTATACTCGTAGGTTATACTGTAGAGATCCCCGTGTTCAGAATACAGAGCCACTTATTGACGGTACAGTTACAGCCATTTATTGACGGTACAGTTACAGCCACATATTGACGGTGCAGTTACAGCCACTTATTGACGGTACAGTTACAGTCCAAACTTCTTGTACACTTGGGGGCGGTTGACAACATGTGAACGCTGCTTGCATTATAAATTGTCAGAATAAAAAACTAAAAAAAAAAAATCCGATACTAAGAAAAAACTGAGTAAATCAATGTTAAAATATCAATCTACCTTACCTACATCACCTCCTTAAGTAGATGGTATATTATCCAGCATGTCCAGGGAATACCCGAGGCACCGACTCTATTCAGAGATAGTGAAGAAAACAAATTAAGTGAGATAGTAGTGACTAGTAACGATGTTAGTAAGCAAATAGACAAACTAAAGCCTAATAAGTCACCTGGTCCCGATGAGATATTTGCCAGAGTATTAAAGGAATGTAAGGAAGAGCTTAGTATGCCCTTAGCAAAGTTGTTTAACATGTCATTAAAACAGGTGTAGTACCAGAATCC
>NW_024756136.1:0-7285 GCF_018991925.1 Homarus americanus
CCCTGATATGGAAGGTTTCTAAGTCCCGGAATCATTTTTGTCATTCTTCGATGCACCGACTCTAGTGAATTTATATCCATTCTATAATAGGGGCACCAGAACTGAACCGCATAATCGAGGTGTGGCCTGACTAGCGCAAGATATAGTTGCATTAAGACCTGTGCACTCTTATTACTTACACTTCTAGATATAAAACCCAATACTCTGTTTGCCTTATTTCGAACATTAATGCACTGTTTTCTAGGCCGTAGGTCCGGGCTTACAAGTACCCCTAGGTCTCTTTCACAAGTCTACTTCTCTAGGTTGATGTTGTTAAGGCTGTATACATTATAAGTATGGTATAAGTGGTGTCCTGTAGTGTCAGCTTGGTGCCTGTCTCAGCGGGGTTCCTTCATGCATGTGTGTCACGCATCTGCCTCGCCTGGGAGATGCTGGTGAAAACCAGGTTGCCCGTGTGGGGCCTACAGCCAGCCGCCTGCCACTCCCATCACTACGCTAACAGCCATTCCGTTGGGACTTGGAATCTTGTGAACACGGTTGAAAACGCTTATAAGATTTTGTGGCCACGTGGGACATTCAGTTGAAGAGCGAGTTGTGACCTGTCTGCTTGCCATGAGTGAAAAGCTAAGAGTGACTCGTGCCCTCCAAGAAGGCCTACCGCTCAATGGGACTACGTAATTTTAAAATCTTAAAATATCTCTGATTGTCCTTTATTTCTATTTATGGAAAGATTAGCACTAGTTTAATATTTATTTACGTTATTTAATGCCGGACACGAACGTCCTCTATGGAATTCCCGTAATTATGTTAATAATTCGGGACCGTATCACGCCAAGCACTTTCGTATTTTAATTATTTCCTAAGGACACACGTAACATATTTTGAAATGGAAAACTATTCAAGATAACTTTTGCTAATATTATAGCTGGCTTTTAACTTCGTCAACAGTGTACGAATTAATTTGATAAAGTGCATTTAATTTTCTTATGCCTGTGTGACGCGGCTGGTTAGTTCCTGACTCTTCCGCTTGGCTGCTTGAGGGCGCTGCGTGAAGGCTCTGTCTATTGACATCCACTAATCCGCACACCAACACCACCACACACGTAGACGAGCTTAAGAGAAAGGGCGACATGACTAGAGAGGTCAGGTCAAAAATAAGCTCCAAGGTTTTCAAAGCATTTTTAACCTTGGGCCACTGACAAATAAATTTATGTAACATATTATCAGTTTTGTGCTGACCATCACTAAGGTATATGGAATTTATTCCCTAATCAATTTAGCTTCAACCAGAAGTCTTTCTGTGACACATGATGATTTGTACACTTCTAAGCTGTTTTCCCAATCCATGGGATGATTATTGTTCCTCACATGAACGAACAGTGCACTGCTTTCAGATGCTGTTCTAATATTGTACTTAAGCTGTTTGATTCTGAGTTGTAATGCTTTCCCAGTCTGTCCTACATAATTTCCATTACATTTGCTATATGGAATACAATAAACACATCAATTTACATTTAAGGTTGGGCTATTCTTGATTAATATATTAGTAATAGTTGAGTCATACTTAAAAACAACATTAATATTTAATAATTTAAGGGACTGAACTAACGGGACAAATTCATTGCGATAAGGCAGAGACAAAATATTCTTAAGTGTAGGGATTTGACGCCTGGTTTGAGTAGAATGAAAGGATTTTTTAGCCCATTTTAAACAATGATCAACAAATAGTGTAGGGTACCCAAGTTTTCGTGCAATAGTGTGTTTCAATTCTTCATCAAGAAATTCAGCGTCACAAATACGCAAACATCTCAAAAACATGGCAGAAAAAACTGACATTTTGGTAGACTCCAGGTGACTCGATAAAAAATGTATGAAACAGTCTACCTGTGTAGGCTTTCTATAAACCTTAAATTTATAGTTATGACAATTTCTTATGATAAGCAGATCAAGGAATGGAAGGGAGCCAATTATTTATCTTTCAATTTTGAATGTAATACTAGGGACAAGATCATTAAGCTATAATAAAAATTCCAATGGGTCACTGTTTCTAGGCCAAAGACAAAGAACATCATCTACATATATATACCATGGAGGAATAAAGTCCACTATATTGGGTAGTAATCTAGACTCAAAAAACTCCATATAAATACAGGCTAGAGGAGCAGAAAGACAATTACCCATGCTCATGCCAAATATTTGCTTGTAGAACTTCCCATTTGCTCTAAACACATTGTCAGTAACGCATAACTATCAAATTGAGAAAAGTATCATGTTCAATAGTCAAATCTAATAGTTGTAATTTATCTTTAAGAAATGAAAGTTGGTCTCTCACTGGTACTCTAGTGAAAAGTGAATTGACATGAAATCTTATTAATTCACATGGTTCATTTTTGCCTCTGGAGATGTCTTGAATAAAGACGAAAGCTAAGGTGCTCCATTGTTTCCCTTTTCCCTGTGTGATTTTATCAAGATTTATCTTATCCGCGTTTTCATTGTGGATCTACATAATATATATATATATATATATATATATATATATATATATATATATATATATATATATATATATATATATATATATATATATATATATATATATATATATATATATATATTTATATATATATATATATATATATATATATATATATATTATATATATATATATATATATATATATATATATTGTATATATATATATATATATATATATATATATATATATATATATATATATATATATATATTATATATATATATATATATATATATATATATATATATATATATATATATATATATATATATATATATATATATATATATATATATATATATATATATATATAATCTTCCCAAAGTTTGATGTCTGAGAACTTACTAGGGTGCGTTCCCATGTTAGTGGGAGGTTATGCAAAATCTCTCAAGTATTAATAAATCACATTAGAAAAGAAATATTTGAATTATTCTTACAGTGTAGTATTTTATAATAGAATTAAACGTACTCACATATTATCGAGCACTATACAATATAAAATTTTAATGTAAATTAAGCTTTAGGAGACACAGAACAATCGTGCTGTTGCAATTTTAACATCCTAGACAGTCCATGAATAAAATTTTGGAAGCAATTATTCGGAATTTGATGTTAATAAAAGCGAAACACAATGAACTTAAAATGTTTATGAAAATAAGAAGTCTTCGTGAGTTAAATGTTAGAGAGGAGTGTTTGTCATGGTCAAGGGTCTTTGGATAACTTGCCGATCGTTGTAATATGCCTTTGATTTTTCTCGAATTAATAACATTTTCCATTTTTCTTCAATAGACTTCTGAAAATATGGATCAACAGAACATTTTGAAAGAATAGTTTTTGATATCGATAAAAACACTGATTTTGAAAACTCACCTCGTGTTTAAAGGAAGAATAGGTTGATGTAAGGATTATGACTAACCATCAGGCGTTTACGATAAATTAATTTTCATGTGTAAATCTAAGCATCGTTGTAGAGGTATTTTATCGTCCAAACGAGTTGGTCTCAGTCTCACGGTGATCTTAAGACTGAAACCAACTCGTTAATATACAAAGGTACATTTTCATTACTATTGAAAGGACAAAACGAGTTATGTACAGAGTATAAGAGCATGGTGCCACAACATATATTTCCAACTCCTGCTTGACAGACCAAAGACCATGAAGACAAGGATACTCAGGAGACGGGCAGCAGCAGCAGACCGCGCCCGGGTAGTGTGGCGGTGGCTGAGTGGAGAATCAGCTAAGGAAATTTCCCTTGAGAGTAACACCAGCATTTCCACCATTTACCGATGGGTCCAGCAGTGGAAGCTAGATGGCACCTTGGGGCGAAGATCATACCCACGATATTCTCGTCGTAATCAACGTGACCATAATGCAACAACTGCCTCCTCTACCCAGCAGCAGATAGCGACCACTGGCATTGATATATCTCGCAGTCTACAACTCTACTACAAACCTCAAATATTGGATCATTATTTACAAGGAAGTGTGATTAAAAATATTATGTATTTTCATACAAAAACAGAATAATAAAAGAAGCAGAGGTTCAGATCCTTTAAAATGTGTTCAAAATAATTTTACCTGTATCATTATCCATATTGATTATAATTCCTTTGGTACTGTGGATTTTGAGATTACGAATATTCGACTAAATAAACAATTACAAAGTTAAACATTTTGAAGACTACAGAATAATGCTAATGTGATGAGGCAGGACTCACCTATATAATGGCCTTCTTATCTTTTTAATAGGTACCTGCTGATGACGCAAGTTTATGAGTAGACTTTCCACATTTTGAGTTGATGTTATAATGTTAATTTGCACTTCATCAACTTAAGTCATTGAGTGTATATGGTAGATTATGTTTTCTTAGTATGTCATACTGATGACACAATAGATATGCTGTTTATTTATCAAATTAAATGTCTCAAATCTTACTTTCGTTTTGACTGAGTGGCCAAGTGTTTATAATGATAAATATTATCCAAGGAGCCTGCATGGCTCTCATGATATTCACAATAATAAGATAAGAAGAAGAAGAAGAAGAAGATAATATGGAGTCTGCAATCGGCTGGTTGCCCTGTGCATATGTGTGTATATTTTGTTTTTACTGCTGAACACAATGACCCCATCTCGACGTCTCCTAACATTTTTTTTTTTATTTATTGGGCACTCCCCTACATCCTTGTGTAAGGTGAAGCGCAGAAGCGTTTACAGCGCCCAACAGGGAAGCATGCTAAGTTCATGCTTGCCTTTATGTCTCATGAGTTAAGGGCGTAGAAGCCTGAAGAGTCAAGGGCGTAGATGTCTGAAGAGTCAATGGTTTATGTCATCAAGTTATTGGAAGCTCCAACAACTTGTCCCTGAATACGAATTCGCAACTTTCGACTTACACCAGGTACCTACTTTACTGCTAGGTGAACAGGGACTAATGGGGGCTAGGAAGTACGTCCAAACAACTTCCACCGGCCCGGGAATCGAACCCGTGACATCTCGCTTGCGAGGCAAGGTCTCCTAACAATGAAATGTTTATTTTTTCTAAGGTGATAATAGAAAATAACTATCAGTTCAGAGTCAGGTTAGGTTCTGTAGGTTTGGTTAGTTCGAGTTGATTTAATTCTGCAACCAGTAAATGATATCGTGGCAGTGGTCGATACCTCCAAGATGTTTGAATGGTTTCTTTCATAGACGATTTTTTTTATAGATATTACAAATTTACATTTCAGGTTAAGTTAGTTTAGGTTAGGTTTGCTTGTGCTTGAATAGGTTTCTTTTGATTAAGATATTTAACTTTTTGAATGGTAAATCATAGTGTAACTGTATCTGGTAAGTCTTTTCTCCGATGCAGTAATTGGTCACTCTTCAGGAATCATAACGTATTTTGACTGTTTCATTAATCATATCCAATTGTTTGACTTTGTGTCTGACGAGATGAAAGTTCAAGAGTTATCATTTGACCACGGACGTAAAAATCATACAATTAATATCACACAAAAAGTTATTCCTTGTCCACTGTTCGTCGTTGTCATGGGGCAAGAAAACCATTATGTTTTATGGTGAAATTAAGGCGCGTAACTCATCTGTGTATTATTACCTATATTGTGTGTACTTGTTTATATAACATATGCTGCAGCTTGGTATGCACAAGTTCTTAACATACAAAATCTTTTGTTATCGTTTTTGTTTACGTTTATTTGCTGTTGCTTGTCCACTGTACGTCTCCTAACATTTCTTTATTACTTCTTCCTCAATTTATCTATAAAGTATGTCAGGTTGTATAAAATGAATTAATAAAAATAATTGATCAATTATATAATGAACCTTTACAACTATGTACGGGATTTTAGTTACAGTCCTGTTACCAAATATCACTCTATAATAATCGTCATTTGATAATATTTTTTTCAGTTGTCTGTATAAAAATTAAACTTATGTGTTCCAAATTTCTGAAATAAAGCGTTAGAAGAAATGTTATTAAAACGTTAGAAAAATAAATTCTCACATGATAAAATATTTAGTGAAAAAAAAAGAGTGGAAATGGCCAATTATTTCTTGCAGGCCGCTCCTCTGTCCTTATTGGTCCTCTCCTCCTTCTTACTAATTTATCACTGCAGATTTCCTAACCTGGGAGGAAAAAAGCAAAACCTTGCCAGGTAAAACCACCAGATACCAGGGCCGGTATACAAGTAACAAGATCACTAGATTACAAGATGTTGTAACAGCTAGATTAAGGTTAGGATATAAGTACCTTTGGCAGTATGTTCCTCAAGCAGATGTAAACAAAACTAAATATAAAGTGTGTGGCCATACATATGGCCACACACTTGAACACTACGTCCTCAACTGTGTGAAGATAGAACCTTTTAGGGACAGGTCCAAGCACACTGTGTGTGAAATGGCACAACACTTCATCTCTAATGGCAAGATAGCCGACATATTAAGATTGTATCCACTTTTTGGCACTTAGTAGCTATATCAATTCTCATGTACAGAACCAAATACGCAATGTGCTTGAATACCACTCAAGTAAATGTGAATAACAAAGTGTGAGGCCAGACATACTGCCTCACACGCCTGTACTCACGCATTTGTGAATAAGTTACCCTTTATGTATAGAACTAAACAAATAATGTAATTGAAATACTGTGTAACATTCAGTGCCATAATATCCTGACAACGGGGGGTAATTATTATGACCCTTTGTAAACTCTACTCTGTAATCCTTTTGCGCTACCGCTCACAGGATGAGTGTGGGGTGCACAATAAAGTAGCCGCTGTAAGCGGCAAAATCAAAATCAGATATACACAAAACTTTTAAGTGTTAACAAACAGTTATTAAGGCTGACATTTTCCTGTTAATCACTAATAGTACACACACAAAACTTTTAAGGGCCTTAATAGTACTGTTAAGTTAGAAGTCCTCGGGAGCACTTCTAAGTCCCGTAATAGTCGTCAGTAAATTGACAATATTGAGAACCAGCGTGTCTCACACTCTGCCACTGACCTCACCACACCAGGAAACGCATTGACATAAAAAAATACAGGGTACCAAAAGTGTATTATCAAATTCTCTAAATATAATGTAATATGGATCTAAGGAAGGACTGGAGGGTGACACATTAAAAACATAATGCTAGGTGTACAGATTCTCAGCTGGCCTCGCTTCGTGAACCAGCGCTTACCTGAAAATATAATATAATCATAACAATACAAAACACGGACAAGGGAGAATGGCTGTGACTCAAAGGACA
>NW_024756137.1:0-10240 GCF_018991925.1 Homarus americanus
GTGAGAGGAATGATGGGTCCAGGTGAGGGGAATGATGGGTCCAGGTGAGGAGAATGATGGGTCCAGGTGAGGGGAATGATAGGTACAGGTGAGGGGAATGATGGGTACAGGTGAGGGGAACAGGTGTGTGTATGTGAGGCCGCCACCTTTCAACAGTGTATCTCAAGGCAGTAAACATGGCCACTACCTGCTGTATTAATAGCACCTCCCTCACCCATCACTCCCTTCCTCATCCACCCTACCTTTCCTCCCTCATCCACCCCTCCCTCCCTCCTTCACCCACCATCTCTACCTCCTTCCTTCTCTCCCCCACCCACTCATCCTTCCTCTCCACATCCACCTTACCTTCCTCCCTCCCTCACCCACCCCCCCTCCCCCCTTCACTCAGGTAGACTGATTAAAGTCGTGGCAGGGGGGGAGGGGGAGGTTAATAATGAAGGAAGGAAGGAAGGAAGGAAGAACACGTGGGGGGAGGTAAGGAAGAGTAGACCGGGGGGAAAAAGGCGAAAATATATAAGCCAGTGAGAAGGTTGGGAGGCTGAGGTGCAGGACAGAGGAGGTATTACAGGCCAATGGTGTTATTACAGGCCGAGACAGGTGATGAAGGCCGTTGGAAAATAAGAGTACAGCAGGTCAATGTAGGTGCAGGTCAAGGGAGAGGTAGGTCGGGAGAGGGGCAGGCCGGAAGCGACAGTAAACAGTTTAGGTACGGGTGGCTGTTAGCGGTGAGGCACAGGAGTAAACACAGTGGTTGGTGATGGTAGTGCTTTATACATACAAACATACATACACATCCTCATACACTGTGCATATACGCATATACATAGGCATACATATATACATGCATACATACATACCCATATATATACAAACACTATTACACCTACGTTCATATACTTATATACCCACTCATCCATATATATTAGTATACAAACACATACATGCTACACACCATTATCTAAAGGAGATTTCCATGACCTTTGACATCTTAAATCAATAAACTTCTATGGTGACCCCATTAAAGTTTAGTGTAGATGGGACGAGTAGTAGTGAAGTTATCATACGGACAAAGACCTCATACCACACAGCTCCGTAACATTACAGGTGTATAAGTTGTAATTAAAGGAGAATTACTTACATACTCAGGTGGACCGCCAGGTGAGACAGGTGACACAACTTACCTGTAAAATAAATAAATACATTAGTACATATACCTTAATTATATATATTTAAAAAAAAACATATGTAAACCTATGTAACTTATATGTAATATGTGAGATTTAACAAGACCCCCTACCATGCAACGAATATATAATCCGTGTTGCATGTTGCAGGATGCAAGAAAATAAATACTGTACGTGTGTTATGAGCAGCAGGATGTGTGTGTGTGTGTGTGTGTATGTGTGTGTGTGTATGTATATAATGGCCCTCCGTTAAGCTGTTGGAATTGTTCTCTCTGATATATCTGTGTTTGTGTTTGTTGCCCGTCAGGGATTACACACACACACACACACACACACACAGAGCTGATCGAGGGCATGAAAGTAGGTAGAATAAATTAATATTCCTGGAGGCAGCAGTGTTTGATGCTCTCTCTCTCTCTCTCTCTCTCTCTCTCTCTCTCTCTCTCTCTCTCCACCCAGCCACGAGGAGGAGGAGTATTATTGGTGGTGGAGGAGCATTAGTGGTGGTGGAGGAGCATTAGTGGTGGTGGAGGAGCATTGGTGGTGGAGAAGTATTGGTGGTGGAGAAGTATTGGTGGTGGTGGTGGAGTATTGGTGGTGGAGAAGTATTGGTGGCAGTGAAAGACGAGGAAGAGAAGAAGGAGGGAGCTAACGGGAGGCGAAAGTGGTGAAAGCGGAGGAGAAGGTGAAGAGAAGAGACAAAAAGAAGAAGAAATAGGAGGAGGAGGAGAGAAGGAAGTCATAGATAACGTGAGCCAATTAGATACGTTCTCATATATCTGTTACGGAAAAAAAATATTATGTGTGAATCTTTGAGACTCTATCTTTCAGTCGCGCGTCAGGTCAGGTCAGGTCAACACGGCTGGCCAGACATATTCTCCGATCTAAAGTGTTATTGGTGGGGACATACTCGCTGTGTGGGAGCGGGAATTTGACAATGTGTCCGTGAATATCGGATGTCACCTTAAGCATTGCCACCCAAGGTTTCTTCTCATCCCCGACGGCATAAATTGTAAATATTCCGTGTGTTCACCGGCGTTCTCCAAGTGAGTGGTGACCCATTGCTGGGTCAGTGGTGGGATAATGAGGAGACTCGGCGCTAAGGTCAGTGTCGTTAGGCCTGCTTTGACAGGGGTGGTCCCGAGACTATCGCCCCTATGGGGCCGAGAGTGCTGCCCATGCGGTCGCCCCCACCCCCACCTCCACCATAGTAACGGACACTTAATGTAGGGTCTCGACGAACCAAGTGAGGATGGTCTGAGGTGTTGTGCCGTCAGAAAAACAGAGTTACTATTAAGAACAAGTGAAGTGTAATAAAAGTGCTTATAAACTGAGAATACACCTGTTACCATACACCACACTCCCTCCGCTCCCAGGAGGCCCTCCTACCCTCACACCGTTGATGTCAGGCTCCTCTCTTCCCTTGTCCTATAAGAGGGTTTACGCCTCAAGGACATCGCTGGCCCACATGTCGCCTCTGTGCCCCAGTGTATATGACCTAGATTCCATCTAAATCTAACCATGGCAGGAGTCATCGCTGGGCGGCGCTCTGCCTATGTCCTTGATGAAGAAGATGAGGAGGACAGTCATAGCGACACTGAAGCTGGCTTTCAGAAGTTTCAGACACGTCAGCAGAAACGCAAGATGAGGACCCAGGGAAGGAAGCAGAGGAGAGCCAATAGGGGCATCCCCCCCCCTCCCATTGCTCCCCGGGCTAAGTACATGCGCCTTGCCTTCCCCGAGAACGCAACCAATTTGATGAAGATTAATTGGTTGACTGCCCTGAATAAGGATTATGGCATGGCTAAGCTGAATGTTGTCGTGCCAGGTAACACCCCTCGTTTTGTCTATGTAGGCCGAGAGGAGACAGAAGCTATCCAACGCTTCATTGATGGTAGGGTCGGTTCAATACACCTTATTAAGCGAGATGAACCTGTTCGACCTCAAAAAATGAAGGAATACCTTGTCACCCAATTCCCCAAGGGTATTCCCCCCAAGAGAGCTCTGTCACTCCAGGGCGTCCACAGTGCAAGAAGACTCTATAAGGATGGTGCACAACTTAGTAGGATCATCATCGTCTGGAAAAGGAAGGAACCACCTCCTGAGGAGTACCGCTTCTTTGGCAGCACGTACGGTACCCCTAGTAACATCAGTCGGTGGACTCCTCCCCCTGTGGTGTGCTACAACTGCTTTGGGGTCAATCATGTGGCGAAATACTGTCACAAGCCAGCCACCTGCGGCTACTGCACAGGAATGCATAGCACAAGCAGCTGCCCCATCAAGGAAGGTGCCTCTCAGGACGGAAGAGAGCAGGACTCCCCATTTGAGTGGCAGTGTGCCAGATGCAGGAAGAAGGGTGTGACGGCCTGGCATCCAGGTTGCCCTGGGAGCCTGCCTCCACCCACAAAAGCGGTCCCACTCAGTGATGCCAACAGCAACACTGCGGGGTCGCCTCCAGCACCTGAAATCAACAGCGACACCTCCCCACCCATGGGGCAGTGTCCCAGGTCCAGGGAGGAGGGTGTGACGGCCTTGCATCCAGGTTGCCCTGGGAGCCCGCCTCCACCCACAAAAGCGGTCCCACTCAGTGATGCCAACAGCAACACTGCGGGGTCGCCTCCAGCACCTGAAATCAACAGCTACACCTCCCCACCCAGGAGGCAGTGTTACAGGTGCAGGGAGGAGGGTGTGACGGCCTGGCATCCAGGTTGCCCTGGGAGCCCGCCTCCACCCACAAAAGCGGTCCCACTCAGTGATGCCAACAGCAACACTGCAGGGTCGCCTCCAGCACCTGAAATCAACAGCGACACCTCCCCACCCAGGGGGCAGTGTCCCAGGTCCAGGGAGGAGGGTGTGACGGCCTTGCACCCCAGTTGTCCTGGGAGGTCGCCTCCATCCACAATAGCAGTACCACTCAATGATGCCAATGCGGCCGGATCGCCTCCACCACCTGAAGTCAACAGGCACAGTGACTCTCCTTCGTTAGCCAATGCAGGTCAGGTCAAAGCCTGCCAAGTAAGTGTACCAGTGTACAATGACAGTGATAGTGTTAGTGGTGCTTCTGAAGGAGCTGGTGCCTCCTCTCATAATGATGCCAACTTGAGGGTGAGTAGCCAGAGCGAGACCGATAGTGATGGTAGCATGGATGGGGAGAATGAGCCCCAGACTGCCAGCGTGGTCTCTTTAATAGTCCCAGGTCTGAAGACTGTTCATGACCCTGTAAGTTTTCCATTGTTTACGGAGGAGGAACTCGCGGGACTGATGAAGCAACCCGCGTATAAAAATACTACTGGAATAAGGGCTGTGAAGAACATTCTCAGGAAATCCAGAGGTACAGAAATTGGAATGGTCAGCTTATTGGTCAGGCTGATCTATGAAGCCAGCGTGCGACTCTCTACGTTAAATTCAAGGTGGGAAAAGTAACACGAACGCTTAGGTTCATTTCATGGAACATCCGGAGTGTTAATCGCAGAATTAATGATCTACAATGGTTTGTTAAAGTTTTTGACATTGATGTAATTGGTTTACAAGAACCTTACACGTCCAGCACCCAGAAGAAAGTTGCACCCAGGATAGCTGGGTTTACAGCATATAATAGTGGAGCAGGAAGTGGCCTGCTCACTTATGTAAAGAATGGTCTGGCTGTAAATGGATTAAAACTCACAATGATGAAAGTATTCACTATCAACAATTTATAGTAAAGACAGCAAACAGTCAATTTTCGCTGTATAACATCTATGTTCGGTGTAATGAACTGCGAGCGGACGTGTTACCAAAGCCATCAGGTAACAATGCTATGCTGTGTATGGGTGACTTTAACTCTCGTCACACTGTCCTCGGTGATGTTCAGTGTAACTCTAATGGGAGGGTGTTCGTGAATTACATCAATAATCATAATATCACTGTATACGACACAGACAAAGTGACACATCTGATGGGGGCAGACTTGATTATGTGATTGGGTATAACCTAGTAGACAGTAATGTCAAGGCTAAGGTCATCTCAGACTACCTTGTCAGTGATCATTATGCAATACTTACTGAATACACTGTTGCTGATGTCAAGTGTGAACCCCATCCTAAGCTCAGAATTAATATCCCAGATAATCTTAAACTGCACTTCAAGGCCTACATCCACAGATGGTATGCTGGATATACACCTGGGTCAGTGGATGAATTTTGCTGTGATCTTGTAAATGTCATTACCACATATTATACCACCTGGGTTAAGTCAAGGAGGAAGGGGGCAGCACTAAACCACCTCTGTGGACACATGACCCCATCCTCACCAAAGAAGGAGATAATGTAAAACAGCTTGCCAACACTTATAAGCAAAATAAAACTAGTGATAACCTTTTGGCATTCCTCAAAGCTAACAGAGAATTTCGTGAACTCAAAGGTCAGGTGAGAAACACCTATTGGGAACAATTCTTACAGGGGATTAATAGAACAACCACTCTAGCAGAAATGTGGAAGAAAATTAGAGCCATTACCAAGTCACCCACCCCAGTCCAGCTTCATCACAGCCCTGCAGAATATGCTGACATGCTATTAGACCAATGGTCTAGTGTGTCACGAATCACTTCCCTGCCTCCTGACATACAGCAATATCTTAACACCTCACACATTAATAGGGGTTCCAATATTGAAATAGCCTGTTCCTCACCAGACCTTACCGACCAGTTTCCTATAACGCACCACGAACTAACAACAGCACTAATGAAAGGCGAGTCATCCTCTCCTGGTGAGGATGGCATAACCTATAACACCCTGAGATTGTTGAATGAGATCCCTAACCATCCACTGCTTGACCTGTATCAAATGAGCCTCACACAGGGTATTCTGCCTAAGACATGGACTCATGGAAACATAGTTCCAATCCCTAAAGCTAATTCTCCAAACTTCAGGCCAATTTCACTTACATCCTGTATGTGCAAAGTCCTTGAAAGAGTTGTTCTAAACCG
The DNA here is from genome assembly GCF_018991925.1 of Homarus americanus. NCBI lineage: Eukaryota > Metazoa > Arthropoda > Malacostraca > Decapoda > Nephropidae > Homarus > Homarus americanus. The sequence continues at coordinate 6,148 of NW_024756137.1, forward strand.
TCTCATGTTTCAAGTCACAGACAAACTCGCCCCTAATCTGTACGGGTTCATGCCCGGGCGTAGCACACAAACATGCTTTGCAGAATATCTTGTTCACTCCAAAGATAAGACACAAACAGCCTTCATAGACCTTAAATCAGCCTTTGATGTAGCTAATAGAGACATTATACTTGAGCAACTAGCTAATTTTGGCATCCAAGGTAACCTCCTGACATGGATAAAGGGTTATCTGTCCAACAGGTATGCCAGAGTTCTGTTTAGGGGAGTTAAAAGTACCAGAATGAGATCATTTGAGCTGGGCACGCCTCAGGGAGGAGTGTTAAGTCCTATGCTCTTTAATATACTGATGCACAAGCTTATTGCTGACATTCCAATTCAGCCAAACGAAGCCGTAATATGCTATGCTGATGATATCTGCATTATGACACAAACCAAACTCAGGCTCCAAGCCTTGCTGGATGTATTTGCTCGGAGAACTGTTGAATGCGGTCTCATAATATCTGTTGACAAGACGAGGGTCCTCAATCCTCGTCCTGCTCACCCTCTGCCTCTTGACTATAACATTAACAGCATGCCCTTGGAACTATGTAGCTCCTACAAATATCTTGGAATTTGTGTGAATGATGCAAACTTTGTCAGCAACCTTCGTGACAAACTAATGCAGCGCATTAAACCCCTCAGAACCCTTGTTGGCAGGGGCTATGGAATTAACATCACCTATGCTCGTACTTTCTATCTTCACTTCATTCGTTCTGTAGTTGACTATCATGCTCTCCATCTTGTGACTATTCCGCCTAAACAACTCAACAGCCTTGAGGTAGTGCAAAATGAAGCCATGCTCATCATCCTAGGTTGCCCAAAATCAACCAGAATTGTAAACATGAGGAAAGAGCTCGGACTGCCCTCCCTATCTGAGAGGATAGCCCTACTTAATACCATGTTTTGTGTCAAAGTTTTGAAGAACAATAGTTCTCAAACTACAACTCAAACTGAGTTGATGTTCTATCTAAGTAATCCCGACCATCTCGCCAACCTTTCACAAAAGACTCTCTTTGGGGCGTGGCTTCATGAAAGTGTTGCAGATCTCCTGAAACTGAATGTCCCAATCACCCCAGACGAACCTATTAATGCCATTCCTCCTTGGCTGGACATATCAGTTCCTATTAATTACACTCCTGTTGGTAGTAAGCAAATGTTAAACACCGATGTGGTGAGATGTGTCACACTAGAAACTATTAACAGACACATAGAGAGTATTAAATCAAGTGAATGTTATGCTTTTACTGATGGTTCTGTGCAGACAAACACAGGTAGAACAGGCTGTGCAATTGTAATATATAAAGAAAAAGAGATGATAGTGTCAAACAAGCAAAGGCTGAACAACTGGGCCAGCACAGCACAAACTGAACTAACTGGAATCTACTTAGCCACAGACTACCTCAAAGAAAATGGAGGTGGGGTGATATTCTGTGACTCTCAAAGTGCTTTGAAATCAATGAACAGCCCGTCAGGCTCTATGTCTAAAGTTGCGTGTGATATTAAAAGGAATGTGATAACTGCCAATGAGAACAACTTTCGTATCGAATTTGTGTGGATTCCGTCCCATGTTGGAATCAGGTATCATGACCATGTTGATAGACTGGCCAATGAGGCATGTAAGAAAGAAAATGTTGACCACGACCTTGGTCTGTCCAATGCTGTAATTAAAAACATTCAAGTCAGAATCATGAACTCTGATCTAGATGAAGTGAGAAATGCAGAGAGACCTGACAGTTGTAGCATTAGTAAATATGACAAATTTTGTAACAAGAGGTACCGGTATGGCCAGCATAAGGACAGAACCAGACAATGTGATGTAGTCGTGGCCAGAATTAGGCTAGGATACAGACACATTTGGCAAGTTAGTAACGCTGTACCCATACCGGAACACTCAGCATGTAAACTTTGTGATAAACCTTTGAAGCATACACTTGAACACTATATTATTGAATGTGACACTGTCAAAGACTTCAGGCCACCTGACTTACTGTATCTTGAACTATGTAATTACTTCATTGAATCAGGTGTGCTTGAGGACATTCTTGCTGTTTATCCCAAATTTGCTAGCCCACACTGATTAGTCTTCAATTAGAATATGACTCCAATGTATGTGATCCACTGACCTATATATGCTACTGGTGAATGTGATGTATTTCCTTCTTTGTGTACGAACCTCTGTCCTGCGTGGCAGTGAACAGTGGCATTACCCACATGAATCTGACCTATATATAGTGTCAATGAATATGATGCATTCTTTGTGTACGAACCTCTGTCCTGTATGGCAGTGAAAAGTGACATTACCCACATGAATCTGACCGACGTATTTGTATGTATGTGTGCGTGTGTGCATGTATATGTGCGTGTACGTGTATATGTGTATGTATATACGTATATGTATGTATGTGTGCGTGTGTGCATGTATGTATATGTACTGTCAATAGATATGATGCAACTCTTTGTGTACGAACCTCTGTCATGGCAGTGAACAGTGACATTATCATTTGAATCTGACCTCTATACATTTATAGTTGTTAATGAATATGATGTATTTCTTTGTGTGTGAACCTCTGTCACTGCGTGACAGTGAAGTAATACCACCCTCAGTGTCAAGACCTGAATTAGATAGGCAAACTGTACTGCAGCTCTGCCCAATAAATTTGTTAAACTAAAGACTCTGTCTTTGCATTGGCATAGTACGCAGTAGGTATTAAGTTCTTTTTCTTTTATCTCGGGTAAAATATCGTAAGACTACAGGAATCCCACCTAGATTTATGTAAAGTCTTTGAGAATACCAGCCCAGAAGTTGATGATCTTGTCAAAACTTACTTCACCAACTCCGGCAAACTTGGCTAAGACCCCGGATCACAAAACACCGCCAGCACGAGCAATCATAAGCGCCTGGCGTTCCTATCCACCCCGCAATGACACGCTTATGAAAGTTATGCCAGGCGAACGTTCGCTCGATGACTATAGTTTCGCTCTTAAGGTGTGAACATCATCATCGCCAGGCGTTCCTCTCAACCTCGCAATTACACGTTTATGGAAGTTACGCCAGACCAACCCTCTGCCTGAGGTGACGCTCTTGAGGGTAGGAACGTGTTCTTGTGACGGCTCAGTGTTCAGTCCTTGTGACGGCTCGGTGTTAAATCCTTATTACGGCTCAGTAAGTCCATGTGACGGCTCAGTAAACCCTTGTGACGGCTCAGTAAATCCTTGTGACGACTCAGTAAATCCTTGTGACGGCTCGGTGTTAAATTCTTATTACGGCTCAGTAAGTCCATGTGACGGCTCAGTAAATCCTTGTGACGGCTCAGTAAATCCTTGTGACGGTTCGGTGTTACATTCTTATTACAGCTCAGTAAGTCCATGTGACGGCTCAGTAAATCCATGTGACGGCTCAGTAAATCCATGTGACGGCTCAGTAAATCCTTGTGACGACTCAGTAAATCCTTGTGACGGCTCGGTGTTAAATTCTTATTACGGCTCAGTAAGTCCATGTGACGGCTCAGTAAGTCCATGTGACGGCTCAGTAAGTCCATGTGACGGCTCAGTAAATCCTTATGACGACTCAGTAAAACCTTGTGACGACTCAGTAAATCCTTGTGACGGCTCGGTGTTAAATCCTCATTACGGCTCAGTAAGTCCATGTGACGGCTCAGTATGGTGGAGGTCGAGCCCCCGTTAGCAGAGATGATCAAAGGGTGAGTGAGGGCGGGGGGTGATGACCGTCCTGCTGCCTGGTGGGTCTCCAAGCAGCCGGGTGAAGGGACCAGCCAACACACCTCAAGGGGCTCCTCCTCACCCAGTTCTGCCCGGAGGTTCACAGTTGGTACAGTACCATGCTCGCTCTCTCTCTCTCTATTCTGTGTACACTTTTTAACTCCATAAATACACACTAAAAACGTCTTCATTCCTCTCACACACACACACACACACACACACACACACACACACATAACCCTAACTCATCCGTGAGATACACCCCACCCCCGGAGATACTATCAATCCCCAGAGGAAATACTGTCAATCTACCCCTTAAATATAATGTCACCCC
>NW_024756138.1:0-17403 GCF_018991925.1 Homarus americanus
CAGGCAGGAGTCCTCCTCTCCCTACTACACCATAACTTCATAACCCAGGTATGTAATGTATCCTCGCTGGCACCAGAATAGGAAGCCCATGTTATTCTCCGTTAACCTCACAACTTGCCCAAACTCTAGCAGTTAGTCTCAGTGCGGTTATTCGGGCGACCAGACCACACACATGGAGAGCTATAAGGGAGGGAGGCAGTGAAACTCACTCTCAGGACTCTACAACACCCCCGGGGAGAGAGGCAGAGTTTTAACCCTCACCCAGAACAGCTTACGTTTCTCCACGAATCAGATTTAGTTAGACAGCAGTAATGTGTAACACCTGGAGTTATTGTTATTATCAATTAGTTTAGAGTGTAATAACAGTAATTACAATTAACATGTATGCTTTAGAGAAACATTCTGTGTAGGACAGTGAATGAGAGTTAGAATAAACAACTATATTGTATTTTAATGATGGTGCTATATTGACGTTACCATTTGTTGAGCCTTAGGACAAAAAAAAAACATTTATTCCTACTAATCTTACGTAATTCAGTACAATGATTAGTAAATTAATAGAAGCCATTGAAATCACTGTACCGACATGTTTGATTGATTGATTGAAATAGACATGTCGTAATGGTCGCACAGTTAATTATTGGTATTTGATAATTCTTAGGAACTTATGAGTATATGTCATAATAATTTTCAATGGGATCAAAATAAGGTTTCACAAATATTTTAATATTCAGGCGGTAGATATCTTTTAAGAGGTCTGGGTTTGAGAGGAGTGCATGGTGGTGGTCTCAGTGGGTCTGGGTATCACAAGTTGTACGTCTGTTTGGTCCGGAATTTTAATTTATAATCATGGTAATGTAAATCCGTTGGTAGTTAGTACGTACAGTATATACCCATACTAGTTGGTAAATATTTCCGCTATTTTTTTTTTTTTAATAACACTAAACCTCCAGCCATCCATTAACTTGAAAATAGTCATAGTTGTATAAACACGACCAAAAGAATATCCTATTTGAAGTTTAGCCACTCAAGTGCTACCTGGGCGGGCAAGTCCTTAGATGATTCATAAATGTTAAAATTGCGAAGGATCTTGATCTCAACTTTTAAAAATCTCGATCCCGGGAAAAAAAATAGATTTCTTGCTCAAGTAAAGTATGAGGAGTCACCCAAGACCTTAGCCTAATTCTCTGGTAACACATAAGTAAACACACTAGAGCTATAGCCACAGTCAGGTAATAAAAATACTCTTTTTTGGGGTTACATATAATATAAAATTGATAACGATTAGGTAAAAAAATGTTACTCTCATATTTTAAGTAAATTTACTTTTTCTACTCCTTTAGGATCAAATATATGTAAACATTCAAAGCCCGGAATAGAGGCAACCAACTGTCACCTTGTCAGTCTAAGATATCTGTTTTCAAATAGGGATTCAATTTTTGTTTTGTAAAGAAAAAATACTTATACGTTACTTAGTATTTCCTGATGAGCCCTTTAGTTTTAGGTTACATTAAAACATATAAAAAACAATTTGAGGATTATATTTGATATATTCTAATAGAACTTTATCTTTGTATATTAATCTTGGTAACACGTACAGATGTTTCATGGTAGTGATAATTTTAGTCTAAGTAAAATATCACGTGAAACAGCATCTATTAAGCGATTACTCCACAATACAGATTTATCTCTACACGGTCATTATTCCCTTATCAAACTGGTGTTTTATTATGGGTACGGGTTTACTCCACCCACTAGTTAACGAGGGCATAATAAGGTTAAAAACCTATAGAAGCTCGCCTGATGCTCAGTACATTCCGTGTTGTTGTAGCTAATGGTAATAATTTAACAAGATAAAGTCACTTAAGTCCGATGACCTGAATTAATCCAAATTTAAGTGTATTTCAAATGGGAAATAATATCAGGCATCCTTAACCATGGAAATTAGAAGCTGTTTTGATTAGTAGTCCAGACCAGGTGTGTCCGTCACTGATGGCCTTATAGGTGATGGGAGGTTCGCCCACATACACATCAGTCAAAATGAAACTCACTGCGTGTACCGGATAGTTCCTCTCCATAATGATTTTTTTTAAGTATGTGTTAGTAATCGCGAAGTTAGTCTCATCATGTATACTTCCCATCTGAATTATTTTAAACTGGTTTATAGCCTGTGTCGGTGTCTACACTATCACTCTACTTCTCTACCAGAGCTTCTCAACTGGGGAACCACAAAGTATTTTCTAGAGGGTCGACGGATTGAAAACATAGATGGTCTTGGAGATGCCACGCGTTATAAAACAATTACTAAATACTTCTTCTTAATAAAGTTGATACAATTCTGAGAGAGTATTTCACTTCCTCATTTACCGACTTATTAAATTACTGTATGGTTATAATGGAATCATTTTACTGATAAAGTATATATATTCTTCATTGCTCTGCTTATTGTATTAGTATAAGAATAAATAAGTGACAAAGATATACAAGAGGAGTGAATTATTCATTATAAAATAGCTTTTATACATTAACCAATACTGTATATTAAGAGAAGTGAAGCTGTAATATATAAGCACCTTACAAACTTTATATAACAGAGACACCGTGACCTTACGGGGGGACTGACCATCAGGTTCTGCTGGTTCTGGGTACAAGTCTGAACAAATTTTCCGATGTCTCTTTGTTTAAGTTAAATTTCCCCCCAAAAATAATACTTTAACAAATCTCTTTTAACTTACAGAATCCAACATTTCAGGTTTAATTATAAATCAGATCATAATATCAGTGTTTACATATACACAAGAGTTGAGGCGTTTTCTTGTGTTGATGACAGCAGCACAATCTCGGTTGCCAGTGACGTCGGCCTATGGTAAATTCGGCCAAGTAACCTCGGCCCGCATCCAGTGGCAACCTCGGGCCGCATCCAGTGGTGACCTTGGCCCACATCCAGTGATAACCTTGGGTCACATCTAGTGGTAACCTCGGCCCACATTCAGTGGTGACCTCAGCCCATTTTAGTGATTTCGTCCCATCATAATATTGGCCGAGATCACCATCAATAATTTTCTTTGGTAATAGTTAAGCCATATGAAAAGTACCCAATGGTTAGGTTAGGTTAGGTAAAAAGTTTAAAAGTAGTGAAATTAAAGATAAAGATCAAGTACACACGCACACTAATTGATCACCATGGAGTGGTATAAGGAGCTCTGGTGCACCTGAAAGGGGTGACATAACGAGGCTATTGTATGTCTGGCAGATAAGGTCAAATATTATACCTTTCTATTTACATGTATAAAAAACTATGATGAAAATATTTGCCTAGATAACGGTGGACATCCCTCAAGTGCCAAAAAACAAATATTACAATTCTTAGAGAGTGACATCCCGATCACCCATGAAACTCTTACATCACGAATATACATAAATTTATTGAAACATACTCGTTGGTTTTTGAGATAATTTGATGAAATTTATTAATACATAGAGAACTTTACACATACGGTACGGATACGTGAATAAAAACATGCATGTAAAGGTAATCATATACATACCTGCCTACTGAGATACTGTACTGATCCTAGGAGCTTTTATACTCGACATTTCAGATTTTTCTTGTTGTTATAGAAAGACCAACGGCGTGTGTATTCGGGAAGTATTGTAACAGGTTAAAAATATATACGGTATACGGTATATTTAAAAAAAAAGGGGGGGGGAAGGTAGTGAAACTTGGCGTGTGGTAACCGCAGAATTTTACCCCACCACCGCCCGGTAATTGATGATACACACAACTGCTGGTCTAATGTGTTGTTGCTTTTTACAATCTTTACCCTTGGGTGATGTTCCTTAACTCGTATAATGGTATGTGTTATATACTTTATTACTGCAGCTCTGAGTTTTGATATTCGAGAATAAAAAGTAGTAATTCACCTCATATTAATCAGCTCAATGAGGTATTACAGGAAGTGGATGTATTTTCTATGTAATGTTATGTATAATATCTTAGCAATGAATGTCATAAATAAAAGACCAGATAATGTTGTTAACAAAGGGGTCGTCAACTTGTGCTAAGGGGGAGGACGTCTCTGGATTATGTTGTCGAGGCTGTTAGGTAAAACTAGACTCGGGAGCAAGGTGTTGTGGGAGTATATTTTAGAATCAACTCTTCTCTATCAGCTTAACATAATTATTACAACAGCTGAATATCACTGGGCGAGTTTTTAGTCGAATCGTCTACTGCTTCAGTATTAGTGATATAATTTTTCAATTAATTTACATATCTTTTGTATAAATAGATTTATATTTTAATAACATACAAAATGATACTATACGAAAAATTTTCTTTTTTTTTTGCTCCCGGAACAGAATTTAATGTGTAGGCAAATATTACTCGTGTAAATCGCCACGTGTCGAAGACCCATCAAGATGCTTCACACATGATGGATCAGTTAATACTTGAGAGAGTAAGAAGAGGCGACACATAACACAACAAAGAGGCAAAATCTTTCTGAGAGAACTATTAGGAACAAAATTAAGCTGTAATAAAGTTTTTTCAGACTTTTTTCATCTTACTGCTTGTGTGAGTCAGCTTTGAAAGTGTCTAAAGAATCTTCTGGATAATTAAATTATAAGTTGAAATGGAAAGCAACAAGGAAATATTGTTAAGCAGAAGAGACAAAAATATATCCACTATGAAATTTAGGCCAAATTACAAAATACATTTTACAGTCCAACAAAAAATTTAAAGAACTCTTTTGACGTCATGTAAATTGTTTTATGAATATCCAAAATTTTATGTCGTATGTAATTTACATTTTATTTGTGGGTTGGCTATCGTGTTGCTATCAACTGATAATAGAATTTAGAGCACGTCATCATTTATTTGATCAATATATAGTTGATCCATTTTGATAGTCAGCAACAAACGACTTACTGTATTTGTGGTACATAAAGCCAATAAAGACAGTTTATGTTGTTTAAGAGCATTTCCGTTTCCAATAATATTTCATCATAACACAGTACTGAACATTGTAACTGTAAATACTTGTCTTTATGAATAACATTGCACATCTTATCTGGGGTCATTACGTAACTGACAGTATGTCTGTTTTTCAGTGTCGAATGGTCGGTAATACTTTAAGATGAGGAAACCATTAGTGTCCCGCCATCTTGTCTGGACACAAACCCATAAATTTGGTGGTGAGGGAACGCTAAACAAGACTAAGTACACAGCCCATCAGTTAATGCCTTGGCTTCTTGCCAAAAGTTAACCACCAGCACTTAATTATGAAAAACATATTGGATATAACTAAACTACGTAGTCTTTTAAATGCGGGAGTCAATTACTGTAATGCGGTGATAAGGTGATAACTGAGGCCTGTGTTGTCGCCACAACTAAGAGGGGCCTCATAACGTTCCACAAAACAAACTATAAATAACAATACTTCCCCTGTAGGATCGATATATTTATTAAGGAAGGTCTTAGTTTTCGTAGCAAAAAGTCCAGGAATAAAGATCATTTTAGTTAAGACGCAAAGACAAATCCCCGCTTCTCACTCAATTTAGGTAATGCAGTTGTTAGTAAACTGCTTCCCGCCTGAGTTAATGTGTATGAACATAACACTCTTACACCTGCTGTGTGTGCACTGTGCCGCACAGATGTCCCTCTTATATATCTGGACAGATATATTTACTTTAATAATTTATCTATTCAGGTAATTAGGTAACAATTCATATAATCTTCTTATTTGTTTATTTCGAACATTATATCCAGCATTTTGAGCGAGTACACGTAATGAAATATGATTTATGTATTTGATAATGTTTTTCGAATCAATTTCCAAGAAGGATTACTTGTATATTTCATTCATAATCCTTGGTTTTAACAAAATTAACATATGTGTCAAACAGATGAAAAAAAAGGGTTTTACCAGGAAATAAATGTTTAACAGTCAATAAGAAAGCCTACAGCTACCTTCCTTATGTAACGCTGAAGGCTTATCCTCGGTATGTAAGATTATACGCTGTGAGACTTACAGCTAAGACTCCTGGAGTGAGCTTTAGTTAATGACAAAGTTCATAAGTGAGTGGGGGGTGAGTGGTGGCCAAGACGTGGAGGAGGGGGATATGTGGTGGCCAAGACGTGGAGGAGAGGAGTGAGTGGTGGCCAAATCATGGTGGAGGGAGGTGAATGGTGGCCAAGACATGGAGGAGGGAAGTGCGTGTGGCCAAGACGTGGAGGAGGGAGGTGAGTGGTGGCCAAGACGTGGAGGAGGGAAGTGCGTGTGGCCAAGATGTGGAGGAGGGAGGTGAGTGATGACCAAGACGTGGAGGAGGGAGGTGAGTGGTGGCCAAGACGTGGAGGAGGGAGGTGGTGGTGGCCAAGACGTGGAGGAGGAGGTGAGTGGTGGCCAAGACGTGGAAGGGAGGTGTGTGGTGGCCAAGACGTGGAGGAGGAGGTGTGTGGTGGCGTGGAGGAGGGACCCAAGACGTGGAGGAGGAGGTGCCCAAGACGTGGAGGAGGGAGGTGTGTGGTGGCCAAGACGTGGAGGAGGGAGGACGTGGAGGAGGGAGGTGTGTGGTGGCCAAGACGTGGAGGAGGGAGGTGAGTGTGGTGGCCAAGACGTGGAGGAGGGAGGTGAGTGGTGGCCAAGACGTGGAGGAGGGAGGTGAGTGGTGGCCAAAACGTGGAGGAGGGAGGTATGTGGTGGCCAAGACGTGGAGGTAATACTCACAACTTCTTCCTCAATTAAAAATTATTTATTCCAGAAAAATATAAAATAAGACTGAAATAAATTTAGCATTGATGTATGGTAGAATCAGTACCGGTATAGAGCGAATAACATCAGGTATAAATTAATAAGGTAAAACATTGAGTTATTTAATTGTAAGTAAACACACGAAATGTCACTTATTTAGGTGTTTAAAGAACATTAACACCTGGAGATGTTTATATTAAAAGTAACATAAGTCATCCCCACCCCAGTCCAGGAATGTCCCTCTCAGGACTCACATAAATCCCTAATATTTCATATAATCAGTTATAGTACATAGTTATATTCTAGATGCAAAATTTCTATATTTCTTTAATATTTCATCTATTTTCCTATTTTTAAACATCCACTCTATTTGCTTGGGGACATTATTTATATGGGCATTTCTATATACATTAAGCAATGGGCATTCCAGTATATAATGTGGCAGGGTATGGGATCTGGATATTCTACAAACTCTACATTCTTTATCCTGTTCACTTCTCTCAGCTCCAAGTTCCCAATAATATTTATATCCTAATCTTAACCTCATATACACTGAATCTTTCCACCTACTTCCATCTTTCCCATATGTAAATTTTGTGTTCATGAGAACATGGTGGTAATGTTTCATTGTTTCACTTTTCTCGTATATTTCATTCCTTTTGAAATTATCTTCTATTGATTGTATTTTCCGTAATTTGCTCCTTAATTGTTTCAAGGTTTTAGTACATATTATGTCGATCTCGGCCTTTTCCGTGGCTCTTTTTGCTATTATATCTACTGCTTCATTAAGACCAATGCCTATATGTGAAGGGGCCCATACAAATTGAACATTATGGCCATTTTTCCTTATTGTATTTACTAATTTTCTACATGAACCAATAATGTGTTCAAAGACTGGACTCCCACTGATCAAAGAATCCAAAGCTGCCCTACTATCAACAAAAAATATGCATCTTTATACCTCTTTACAACATTTTACAATCCTACTAACATTGCATATAACTCAGCTTGTGTTGATGAAATAAAACTGCTCAACCGAAGTCCAATTTTGATGTCATCATTTCCTTGTTCTGTGTACTGTCTTATAAGGATCCCGCACCCTGCCCTGCCACTTGACATAACTGAACCGTCACAATATACATGCAATGTGTTTATTTTAGGCAAATTACTAATCTTACTCCCATATAAAGACCTTAACTGTCCTGGTTCATGTAATGATTTCTTCATTGTGAGAGGCACTATGTCTTACTCTACGTCTCGTTCTTGACAGGGTGGATTCTTACAACTCTTCTGAACAGCTGTACACCAGTCTGTCAGATTGCATTTTTTTAATAATATTTACTAATCCATTCATGTATGCTCTCTTGCCTTGCCTGCAGAAGGTCCTTTTACCTTTTAAACCATCATTTATATCTTGTACAAATTTACCCCCACTGTTCCCTCTCATTAATCGAACTGCTGCAACTGTATTAATTTCATTGACCCTCTGTGAAATGCTCTGTAACCCTAGTTCCATTTTCATTATCTCAATCATTGCATTCTTTTGACACCCTAAAATTATTCTCATTGCTTCATTTTGCATGATCTCAAGCTTCCGTAGCCTTCCTTCACCAGTACAAGAGAGGACAGGTGCTGCATAGTCTATAAGTGATCTGATGGTAGAAATATACATCATTCTCAGTATGGGTACCCCAGCACCTTTACCACAACATGCTAGAGCCTTCAAAGGCTGTAATCTTGCTCTACATTGAGTGAGGACATGATATATTTCTGCCTCTTTACTTTCACTAGTAAAGCCAATATACATTCCTAAATATTTATACTTTGACACTTTCTCAACAATTTTTCCATTTAGAAAAACGGATTCAGTTCCTCTTCCTTTACATTCACACTTGGTTTTTTCTTCATTGATAACTAAGCCCATCTTTTGAGAAAGAACAATAAAATTATTTAATGCAATCTGCAAATTTTTGACAGAGTTTCCATGAAATATGATGTCATCTGCATAAATGATGGTTACAACTCCTTTGGGATATTTGTGTGAGGCTATCTTGTTCATTAACACATTAAATAACATTGGACTCAATATTCCCCCTTGGGGAGTGCCTAGTTCAAGTGCTCTTTCCTCAGACAAACATCCCTGATACCATACACAGATTCTCCTTCCATGCAAGTAGTCACCTATCCAGTGTAACAACTTTCCTGATACCCCTAGAGCAGCCAGTTCATTCATAACTACTTCACTGTGAGCTTTATCAAATGCTCCTTGTAAATCCACAAAAACTCTACATCTGTCTGCATCATTTGATAAACATTTTATAACACAGTCTGAAGTACATTTCCCTTCCAAAAAAAAACAAATAAATTACAAGATAGATTTTCCCCCACAATACATACAAGCCTATTTAATAATACTCTCTCCATCATCTTAGAAAAACAAGATGTTAAAGACACCGGCCTGTATCCACCAGTTGCCTTAGGGACAGGAATAACTATCGCTTTCTTTCATTCTGTTGGTAATCTACCCTCTGCATAGCTCATGTTGAATAAATCTAATAATGGACTATTTTCCATACCAACTAAGCAGTTCAAAATTTCATAAGTCACACCATCTTCGCCTGGTGCTGTAGATTTTCCTTTTTTAACAGCATTTAATAACTCATCTTGAGTAATATCTACACATGTTACATCACAAATGTTTAGAGCTGATGAAATAAATCTTCTTTCATTTTGCCACTCATCTAAAGCTTCTATTTTCCTGTTAGGCAGGGAGGCAACACTACCAGCTTTAGCCCATTTGTCAACCAGTTTATTAGCTTCTTCCTCTGGATGAGGATGGCTAATAAAATTACTCCTTTTTCCTCTAATTTTGTTAATATCCTGCCATATTTCTTTGAGATTTTTACTCTCCCCAATGTGCAGTGCAAAGTCTTGCCAATATTTCTCCCTTGCCTCCTTCCTAGCCTGCCCACATATTTTGGCTATATCCATGAAGATTTCCACATCTTCTTCTCTTCTACCATTCTTTACCCAATCTTTATGTGCTGCCCTTAACATTTGTGTCCATCCCTTCAACATTTTGTCATTGGTATAGCAGTGTTTCCTAGCCCCATGTGTCTTATCATTTATCTTTTTCTGTGTTGCCTTAGTTAAATATCTTTCTATCTCCCCAACTAAGTCATTATAAAAGCTATCCATACAGACTTGTGTATAATTTCTGTACCATTTCTCTATATTTTGGGTAAACACTTCTGTGTCATCCTTGTTTAGTTTCAATCTCTTCCTCCTATATCTCACCTGTCTCTTCCTTAATGGTAATTGAACATACACAACAAAATGGTCACTGAGTAGCTCCCTTATCATCTCACATTCTCCCTGGACTCCCTGACTGCTTATCATGCAAGCATAGTCTAACCTTCCTCCTTTAATATGAGTCACTTCCTCATTTCCTAACAAGTAAGCATCTGGGTGATCTTGTAAAAATTGCCAAAATTTTATACCATTACTGTGGGAGACTCAGGTGGTCCTTACATTCAGGGGTAAAGGAAACACACTGATGTCAAGTCCGTAAGTTCTATTTCTGGGACAAACACAAAAAGGAGTTAAGACAGGGGTAAACAGCGTCCTGTCTTGGAATCTCTCTGGGTATCTCTATCTGCGCATGCGCGTACAGCGCGCATGTGCCCAAAACCTGAACTACACTCGGTGACAAGAGGGAGTATGATTATAAAACATATAATACAGAGACCTGAATCAATAATGGTAAATAGTACAGAGTTACATATTACAGCCATATTCGTCTCATATATCTACACCTCCCTCCCCCTCACGCTCGTAGTGCAATCTCGAGCGGACTCTTTTTCCAGGAGCCTTTGAGAGTGACGTGGGAAAACTGGGGGGTCACTGAATGAGGACTTACTTTTCTCGTCCAAGCAAGGGTTCACAGGGATATGGGGGAGGGGTTCACCACTAGGGGACGGTACTGAACGAAGAAAGCGGCGATTCCGCCACCATACCCGACCACTAGGGAGACGGACCTCGTAATCCCTGGTCTTGCCGCAGCCCATGACAACCCCGACCTTGTCCCAGCGGTGAGACGTCGGGTCTTGAACCCGAACTGTTTGCCCGATACTCAACCTGGGAAGGGGTCGGGCGTGCTGATCGTACTGTGCCTTTACCTGGTCAGCACGGGCGGCTGCACGACGATCGCAGTCCTCGGTCTTGGCCTGCCACTCCCTCGAGAAGGACTCAGGATGAGCAGGGACACATGACCGTAGTGGGTGGCCGTATAACATCTGTGCTGGGGAGCGACCTGTGAAGTTGGGGGTATTCCGCAATTCCAATAAACCCCGGTCAAACTTCTCACAGTCAATGTTGCCTGAGGGTGCCGTCTTGAGGATGAGATGCTTGACGGACTTTACGGCAGCCTCGGCATGTCCATTGGACTGGGGATAATGTGGCGAGGACACCACATGATAAACTCCCCATCGCTCCATGCAGTCCCGGAAGTCGTTGCTGGTGAACTGGGGCCCGCCGTCAGTCCTCAGGCGGAGAGGGACACCAACTTCCCGGAAGTAGCGACAGAACATACGTACTGTATGAGAGGCAGTAGTGTTGCCTCCGCAGGGAACGACAACAGGCCACCCTGAGAGCCGGTCGGCGATGACGAGAAAGGACTTTCCCGCCACAACGAAGAAATCCGTAGAGACGGACTCAAAGGGCCTCGTAGGGTTGTCGTTGTTCATGAGGGGTTCCTGCTGCTGACTAGGCTGCAGCACCTGGCATGGCTCGCAGACTTGAACGGAACTAGCGATGTCGGAGTCGATGCCTGGCCAAAAAACAGCTTATCTCGCCCGGCGCTTCGTAGCTTCCACACCCCTGTGGCTGTCGTGCAGGTGGGCTAGGGTGCGGCGGCGGAGGGCGGCAGGAACCACAACTCTTGCTCCATACAAGACGAGGTCGCCATCAGCATAGAGGTCGTCCCGCATCTTCCAGTATGGGAGTAAAGAGCTGTGTAAGTCGTACCGGTTGGAGGGAAATCCCGAGGTCACGCAGTTCAGTAGACGGATGTACGAAGGGTCCGCTCTTGCCGCGGCTCGGAGTTCCTGAAGAGTCCTGTCGGCGTCCTGCGGTGGAGACTCTTCTGAGATGACGGCGTTCACGGTCACTACAGTCCTGAGGTGTGCAGTAGCATCAGCACATGCGATCTCGTCCTCTGGTGTGGGGTGGCTGACTGGGGCTCGTGACAAAGCATCAGGGATGCAGAGCAGCTTGCCAGCACGCCACACAGCTGTGAAGAGGTAGGGCGAGATCTTCTCCTTAAGGCGTTGGAGGCGGGGATTCTCGACCGCATCCAAGGAGTAGTGGTTCAGGATCGGGTTGAGTGGCCGATGATCCATCATGAGGTTGAAGTGTTGTAGGCCGATCAGATACAACCTACATTTGGGCATGGCCCAGACGGCGGCTAACAGCTCCAGTTCGATGGTGGCGTAGCGAGTCTCGGCGTCAGTGAGAAACCGAGAGCCACACTGAACCAGACGAAGGCGTCCATTGCCGTGGTCCTGTAGCAGAGCGTATCCAATCCCGTAGAGGCGAGAGGCATCAGTCTGGAGGACAACTGGCAGGGCCGGGTCGAAGGAAGCGAGAACAGGTGGGCTAAGGAGAGCTGTCTTGACGCGACGGAATGCCTCATCATGGTCAGCTGTCCAGGTGAATGTTCTCTTGGGGCTCATCAGGGGGCGTAGGGGCTGTGCTGCAGCGGCGATGTCGGGGGTGAACTCAGCCAACTGGTTTACCAGGCCCATGAACGAGCGGAGGTCGGTCAGGTTGGCAGGAGTTGGGAAGTCCCGGATCGCGCTGACCTTTCCAGGATCAGCCGAGATGCCCTTGCCTGAGAGGATGTACCCACAGAAGTTCACACTAGGTGCGGCGACCACAAACTTATCCTTGTTGAGGGTGATCCCGTACTTCCGGCACCTGGTGAGCATCTGGTGAATACGCTCAAGATGCGTGGAGTAATCCTCGTCATATAGGAGCACGTCGTCGATGACCTTGACACAGTTCGCCACACCCTGAAGGGCCATGTCACCACGGAGGCAGAAAGCATCGCCAGTAGCCGCGAAACCCATAGGTCCTCTGCAGTGCTGAAATCGGCCGTACGGTGTGATGAACGTCGTGAGGTGCTGATCTTCTTCCGCAAGTTCCATCTGCCAGTACCCACATAAGGCATCTGCTGTAGTAAAGTACCTTGCCTTCGGGTCCACACTGCGTATAGCGGTGAAGGGTGTCGGTGAAGGGTGGGTCGGGCGGGAAACTTGGCCATTCAGCTTGGTGAGGTCGACGGTGATACGAACTCCAGTAATGTTCTTGGCGACTGCTACCATGGGGTGACACCAATCCGAGGGGTCGTCACCAGCAGGCTTAATGATCCCCTGGGCTACCATAGAGTCGAGTTCCTTCTTAACTTGGCTCTGAAAAGCGAAGGGTATCTGTCTCGGTGTGTGGATGGCGAAAGGTACTGCGTCATCCTTCAGGTGTATTCTCATGGGGGAGCCAGCCATTGGCTTGAGTGGAGCCGTCTTGAGGTCCTCCTTGGAAACCAGCACGTCCTTGAATTGCAGTAGGAAGAACTCCCTGGCTGCAGAAGGTGACGTATTGGGTGGGAGGGGCAGCTCCTTGCGCCTGTTGACATGTTTTATTTCCAGAATTGGCTTAGGGAAGTCTGAAGATATTATGGCCAAATCTTGACAGTGGCCATAAGACAGTAGTGGCATCTGAACACCTTTGTGGACCTGAATCCTGGCAGAACATGACTGCTTACCTAGGGTGAGGGTAGCCTGAAATGTACCCAGAGCAGGTGCCATTGTAGAACCGTCTGCGGTGAGCGTTGTAGAAGTTGACGGTGGTTGCAAACTGCTCCTAGGGATCCCCAGAATGTCGAGGTGTCTTGTGCCGATGACTGTGACGTCCGCACCTGTGTCAGGAAGCATCTGGATACGGGAAGTAATGTCGCCGTATGACAGGTGAACACAGATGGGCTGAGGTGTCTTGCTGACAGGAGAAGAAGAGGATCCCACGCGACGACAGCGCTTGTTCTTCGCCGCCTGAGACTTGCAAGTAGTATCATTCTTCTTCTTTGACTGACAGCATTTGTCATAGTGTCCAATGCGGCTACAGGAGCGGCACTGAACGTTGTTGGCAGGGCACTTCAGTGTCCTAGCCCAATGACCACGACGGCCACAGTTATTGCAGGTGCTGTCAGCGGCAGGGCATGCAGAACCATGCCGACGAGCACAATACTGGCAGGAATGACCTGGCGTCGAAGTCTGAAGTGATGCTGAAGATTGATGCGAAGCTGAAGTCGGATGTGAAGCTGAAGTCGGATGTGAAGCTGAAGTCGGATGTGAAGCTGAAGTCCGGTCACGTCCTTTGTTCTTCTTATATGCGGAGATGGCACACAGATGGTTAGATGGAGCACGAATGGCAGAAGTCGCACTTCCGGTGGCTTCGTAAGAGCGGCAGGTGGTGACAACATCCTGTAGAGAAGAGGCAGTGTCGAGGGAGATAAGCTTCTGAATTAGCTCTTCGTCCCGCACGCCCATGAGGATAATCATCTTCAGCTGTGTTTCCTCACAAGTCAACGAGTTCCCAGGACAAACGTCAACCTCCTCAGCGATGCGTCTGAGTCGTACGTAAAAATCGGCAAACGACTCACCCTCCAGCTGCTTACAACTGAGAAGTTCTCTCCTACGGAGAGCTTCGTTGCGGAGACCCTTGATATGCGTCTGTAAAGCATCCAAGACGTCCTTCACAGTCTTGTCTGTGTCGTGGGGAATTTGCAGGGTGTGCTCCAGGATACGTTGCGTCTCTAGGGTGAGACACATCCTCATCTGGATCAGCTGTTTCTCCCTAGGCAACCTTGATAAATCGACCATCATCGAATAATCGTCCCACCTCCGACGCCATTCACGAAATACCTGGAACGAGGCATCAGCTTGGAGTGGCTGTGGACTCTGAGCGAGTGCTTTCTGTGGGGGGGCAAAGAAGTTGAAGAGGACCCTGCAGGTGCACCTGTGGACGAAGAGGCAGGTGTAGTAGCTGCTTGAAGGTTAACAGGTGCCAACAACTCGATAATGGCACTGAATCTGGCATTTTCTTGTTGATGTCTGTGATTCTCTTCACGTCTTCGTTCATCGTCTTCCTGTCGCCTCCTGATGTCGTCTTGTCGTCGGTTTTCTTCCAAAAACTGAATTAAATGAAGGAAGTCGACACCTGTGGCAGATTGCGGACGTGTGTAGTGGGGGCTAAGGGTGGGTGGGGCCGCTTGATCCACTTTCCGATCCACTTGGAGTCCACTTACTGCACCGACATCCGTCTGAAGTTGGGCTTGTTGGGTATCTGAAGAAAACCCAATAAATTCCTGATCTTCCATATGGCCTGGTTTATTTCTCTCACAATTACTGTAATTAATAAGTGAGCAGAAGAGCAATCGTCTTTAAATGGAAGATATCTGCGAGCGTCTGTGTGTGTGTGTGTGCGTTCGTTCGTGCGTGTACTCGGGGTGGGCTGGCTAGCGGGCTGGCTGGCTGGCTCACGTCAGTGCCAGTCGAGACATGAACGGGGGTGGATGTCAAAACTTGAGCTCTCCCATAGGTCTTAAAAAGGCTCCCCTCTTTTGTAAAAAGTGCAGGAACACGGGGAAACACTTTAAAGACACTAAAGGGCACACACAACACTGAAAAAGCACTTCACAACACTGCACTGTAAATCCAGGAATATCGTGTTGAGGTACGCGCCGAGATCCACTCGACAAGGGAAGTTGACAAGATGGCGGCTCCGAGAGAGATTCTGTGTCCACTCCAATTCTGAATAATGTGATGTCCCAGCTAAACACTGCGCCATGTGGGAGATTCAGGTGGTCCTTACATTCAGGGGTAAAGGAAACACACTGATGTCAAGTCCGTAAGTTCTATTTCTGGGACAAACACAAAAAGGAGTTAAGACAGGGGTAAACAGCGTCCTGTCTTGGAATCTCTCTGGGTATCTCTATCTGCGCATGCGCGTACAGCGCGCATGTGCCCAAAACCTGAACTACACTCGGTGACAAGAAGGAGTATGATTATAACATATAATACAGAGACCTGAATCAATAATGGTAAATAGTACAGAGTTACATATTACAGCCATATTCGTCTCATATATCTACAATTACAATTAATTCTCACCATTGTTTGGAGTCTTGGATGTCGAGCATTAAAATCTCCTACAGTTGAGTCCAAAAACATGCAATCTGGTAAGAAGTTGAGGTCAAAACAGCCTCCAGAAATGTACAAATTTGCTATGTTCAATTCTCCTTCCTTCAAATATAACTTTATACAGACACTTTCTATTCCTTGTACTCTATTCGGGCTTCCAACTAGTTCTGCTGGTATGGAATTCTTAATGTATGTTGAGACCCCTCTTATACCTTCACCCGAATAGAGATGAAATCCCTTATATCCAGACAGTTTAAGCAGGTCGCCTTTCCTGTCTCCAGTCTCTTGAAGGGTAATTATGTCAATATTATTTTTAAGGGTAAAGTAGTGTACATCTGTCACTCTATTTCGTAGACCATTAACATTCCAGGACATTATCTTAAGGCTAGCTAGATCCACGATTAATATTTACACATTTTATATCCTTTCCAATCAGATTCTTTAAGAAGGCCCAATCCTCCTGCACAGATTCCCATTTCCTCAAAAGTTTTTCTTTATCAGCATCTTTACACTTACCAACACATTTTTAAAACTTTCAGTTGTTGCTCCCTGCACTACACAATCCTTTATTTTCCTCTCCTTCCCTGTAATACTTATTTTAAGCACTGAATTTTTCAAAAGCTTGAGCTCTTCACTTTCCTCTTTCCCTTCTAATTCTACATTATTCACAGCTTTGTTTTCCCTTTCTTTATTTATCACTGTATCAAGTCTTTTCTCTATCACTTCTATTTTCTGACCTAACTTTTGCAAAAGCTGAAACATCTTACGCACCTCTTCTCCCAGAATTTCTTGCACAGTTTTATCACTAACCTGGAGGGCTGCACCACTACTCTCACTTGCTACTTGTTTATTACTCTGTTTGTCCTGGCATCAACAACTCTTCCGGCCGCAATCGCAGTCCTATCCTTCTTGAATCTTCATGCCAGGCATTCTCAGGGATCACTGTCTCCACTGTCTGTGTGTTCTCCTGCTGTCTTGTCACTGTCAGACCACAGCGTACTTCTTCAGTGTTCTCTGAATAATTCCTTTGTTGGTCACTTCTCATACGTGGCCTCATCTCGCATGCAAATGAACTAGCATTGTGAGTTTTACCACAATTACAACAACAAGGCTTCACTTTCTCTCCTGCATTGATCTTGTCCTTACAGTTGCTAGATTCGTGCTTCTCCCACAGAATCTACAACGTGGGTCCAGTTGACAGCTCCAGGCCTTATGTCCCCATCTGCAACACTTGAGACACATTATTGGTCCCTTCACATATAGTGCCACCTTCCTATACCCTGCTCCTGTGATGAACACTTTCTCTGGAACCTTTCCTCTCATTAGAGCAATAACCTGGCTTCTCTCTTCCCCCCTTATTAAATGCCTCTTGACCCAAACAAATCTTTCGTCATCCA
>NW_024756139.1:0-12021 GCF_018991925.1 Homarus americanus
TATAATTGTGACCGGGGAACGCTACCTCTGGGCCACCAGGACAATAAAAGCAGTCCTAGACTCTGCTATATTTCACACAATGCCTGTTCAACGAGCTAATGGCGCCGTGAACCACTATAGGGGACCACCCGTGCCGCTTAGGTGATCAGAGCAACGTTTACCCAAATGCGGCTCCAAAACCCGAGGATCCATATATATTTCATTAGCCCAATAACGCACGCAGACTTCTACATATAATCAACGCCTCACCCCACCAGGATTTGAAGAGACGATCGTATAATTGTGACTAGGGAACGCTACCTCTGGGCCAACAGGACAATAAAAGCATTCGTAGACTCTACTATATTTCACACAAAGCCTGTTCAACGACCTTATGGCGGTGTGAACCACTATAGGGGACCACCCGTGCCGCTTAGGTGATCAGAGCAACGCTTTACCAAATGCGGTTTTGAAACACGAGGATCCATATATATTTCATTAGCCCAATAAACCACGCGGACTTCTACATATAATCAATGCCTCACCCCACCAGGATTTGAAGCCACGATCTTATAATTGTGACTAGGGAACGCTACCTCTGGGCCAACAGGACAATAAAAGCATTCGTAGACTCTACTATATTTCACACAAAGCCTGTTCAACGACCTTATGGCGCGTCAGACACTCTAATAGGGACCACCGTGCTGCTTAGGTGATCAGAGCAACATTTACCAAATCCGGCCTGGAAACACGAGGATCCATATATATTTCATTCCCAATAAAGCACGCGGACTTCTACATATAATCAACACCTCCCCCCACCAGGATTCAAACCCATGATCTTATAATTGTGACCGGGGTATGCTACCTCTGGGCCACCAGGACAATAAAAGCAGTCCTAGACTCTACTATATATCAAACAAAGCCTGTTCAACGACCTTATGGCGCCATGAACCTCGAATAGGGACCACCCGTGCCGCTTAGCTGATCAGAGCAACGTTTTACCAAATCCGGCTTGGAAACACGAGGATCCATATATATTTCATTAGCCCAATAACGCACGCAGACTTCTACATATAATCAACGCCTCACCCCACCAGGATTTGAAGCCACGATCATATAATTGTGACCGGGGAACGCTACCTCTGGGCCACCAGGACAATAAAAGCAGTCCTAGACTCTGCTATATTTCTCACAATGCCTGTTCAACGAGCTAATGGCGTCGTGAACCTCTAATGGGGACCACCGGTGCCACTTAGGTGATCAGAGCAACGTTTTACCAAATGCGGCTTCGAAACAGGAGAATCCATATATATTTCATTAGCCCAATAAAGCACGCGGACATCTACATATAATCAACACCTCACCCCAACAGGATTCGAACCCAAGATCTTATAATTGTGACCGGGGAACACTACCTCTGGGCCACCAGGACACTAAATGCAGTCCTAGACTCTGTTATATTTCACACAAAGCCTGTTCAACGAGCTTATGGCACCGTGAACCACTAATAGGGACCACCCGTGCCGCTTAGGTGATCAGAACAACGTTTACCAAATCCGGCTTGGAAACACGAGGATCCATATATATTTCATTAGCCCAATAAAGCACGCGGACTTCTACATATAATCAACGCCTCACCCAACCAGGATTTGAAGCCACGATCTTATAATTGTGACCGGGGAACGCTACCTCTGGGCGAACAGGACAATAAAAGCATTCGTAGACTCTACTATATTTCACACAAAGCCTGTTCAACGACCTTATGGCGCCGTGAACCTCTAATGGGGACCACCCGTGCTGCTTAGGTGATCAGAGCAACGTTTTACCAATTGCGGCTTCAAAACACGAGGATCCATATATATTTCATTCCCCAATAAAGCACGCGGCTTCTACATATAATCAACACCTCACCCCACCAGGATTCGTACCCATGATCTTCTAATTGTGACCGGGGAACGCTGCCTCTGGGCCACCAGGACAATAAAAGCAGTCCTAGACTCTGCTATATTTCACACAAAGCCTGTTCAACGAGCTTATGGCACCGTGAACCTCTAATGGGGACCACCCGTGCCGCTTAGGTAATCAGAGCAACGTTTTACCAAATGCGGCTTCGAAACACGAGGATCCATATATATTTCATTAGCCCAATGCAGCACGCGGACTTCTCCATATAATCAACACCTCACCCCACAAGGATTTCAACCCACAATCTTATAATTGTGACCGGGGTATGCTACCTCTGGGCCACCAGGACAATAAAAGCAGTCCTAGACTCTGCTATTTTTCACACAAAGCCTGTTCAACGAGCTTATGGCACGGTGAACCTCTAATGGGACCACCCATGCCGCTTAGGTGATCATAACAACGTTTTACCAAATGCGGCTTCGAAACAAGAGGATCCATATATATTTCATTAGCCCAATAAAGCACGCGAACTTCTACATATAATCAACACCTCACCCCACCAGGATTTCAACCAACGATCTTATAATTGTGACCGGAAAACGCTACCTCTGGGCCACTAGGACAATAAAAGCAGTCCTAGACTCTGCTATATTTCACACAAAGCCTGTTCAACGCGCTTATGGCGCCGTGAACCACTATAGGGGACCACCCGTGCCGCTTAGGTGATCAGAGCAACGTTTACCCAAATGCGGCTTCAAAACCCGAGGATCCATATATGTTTCATTAGCCCAATAACGCACACAGACTTCTACATATAATCAACGCCTCACCCCACCAGGATTTGAAGCCACGATCTTATAATTGTGACCGGGGAACGCTACCTCTGGGCAACCAGGACAATAAAAGCATTCCTAGACTCTGCTATATTTCACACAAAGCCTGTTCAACGAGCTTATGGCGCTGTGAACCTCTAATGGGGACCATCCGTGCCGCTTAGGTGATCAGAGCAAAGTTTCACCAAATCCGGCTTCGAAAAACGAGGATCCATATATATTTCGTTAACCCAATAAAGCACGCGGACTTCTACATATAATCAACACCTCACTCCACCAGGATTCGAAACCACGATCTTATAATTGTGACCGAGGAACGGTACCTATGGGCCACCAGGACACTATAAGCAGTCCTAGACTCTGTTATATTTAACACAAAGCCTGTTCAACGAGCTTATGGGGCTGTGAACCACTATAGGGGACCACCCGTGCCACTTAGGTGATCAGAGCAACGTTTTACCAAATGCGGCTTCGAAACAGGAGAATCCATATATATTTCATTAGCCCAATAAAGCACGCAGACTTCTACATATAATCAACACCTCACCCCACCAGGATTTAAACCCAAGATCTTATAATTGTGACCGGGGAACGCTACCTCTGGGCCACCAGGAAAAAAAAGCAGTCCTAGACTCTGCTATATTTCACACAAAGCCTGTTCAACGAGCTTATGGCGCCGTGAACCTCTATTGGGGATCACCCGTGCCGCATAGGTGATCAGAGCAACGTTTTACCAAATGCGGTTTCAAAACACGAGGGTCCATATGTATTTCATTAGCCCAATAAAGCACGCGGACTTCTACATATAATCAACACCTCACCCCACTAGGATTCAAACCCACGATCTTATAATTGTGACCGGGGTATGCTACCTCTGGGCCACCAGGACACTAAGCGCAGTCCTAGACTCTGCTATATTTCACACAAATCCTTTTCAACGAGCTTATGGCGCAGTGAACCTCTAATGGGTCCACCCGTGCCGCTTATGTGATCAGTGCAACGTTTTACCAAATCCGGTTTGGAAACACGAGGATCCATATATATTTCATTAGCCCAATAAAGCGCTCGGACTTCTATATATATAATCAACACCTCACCCCATTAGGATTCAAACCCACAATCTTATAATTGTGACCGGGGTATGCTACCTCTGGGCCACCAGGACAATAAAAGCAGTCCTAGACTCTACTATATTTCACACAAAGCCCGTTAAACGAGCTTATGGCGCTGTGAACCACTATTGGGGACCACCCGTGCCGCTTAGGTGATCAGAGCAACGCTTTACCAAATGCGGTTTTGAAACACGAGGATCCATATATATTTCATTAGCCCAATAAAGCACGCGGACTTCTACATATATTCAACGCCTCACCCCACCAGGATTTGATACGATCTTATGGTAGCGGCCGAGGAACGCTGCCTCTCGTCAAAGCCTGTTCAACGACCTTATGGCGCCGTGAACCTCTAATGGGGACCACCTGTGCTGCTTAGGTGATCAGAGCAACGTTTTACTAAATGCGGCTTCAAAACACAAGGATCCATATATATTTCATTCCCCAATAAAGCACGCGTGTTCTACATATAATCAACACCTCACCCCACCAGGATTCGAACCCATGATCTTCTAATTGTGACCGGGTAACGCTACCTCTGGGCCACCAGGACAATAAAAGCAGTCCTAGACTCTGCTATATTTCACACAAAGCCTGTTCAACGGGCTTATGGCACAGTGAACCTCTAATGGGGACCACCCGTGCCACTTAGATGATCATAACAACGTTTTACCAAATGCGGCTTCGAAACAGGAGGATCCATATATATTTCATTAGCCCAATAAAGCACGCGGACTTCTACATATAATCAACGCCTCACCCCACCAGGATTTGAAGCCACGATCTTATATTTGTGACTGGGGAACGCTACCTCTGGGCCAACAGGACAATAAAAGCATTCGTAGACTCTACTATATTTCACACAAAGCCTGTTGAACGACCTTATGGCGCCGTGAACCTCTAATGAGGACCACCCGTGCTGCTTAGGTGATCAGAGCAACGTTTTACCAAATGCGGCTTCAAAACACGAGGATCCATATATATTTCATTCCCCAATAAAGCACGCGGCTTCTACATATAATCAACACCTCACACCACCAGGATTCGAACCCATGATCTTCTAATTGTGACCGGGGAACGCTACCTCTGGGCCATCAGGACAATAAAAGCAGTCCTAGACTCTGCTATATTTCACACAAAGCCTGTTTAACGGGCTTATGGCACCGTGAACATCTAATGGGGACCACCCGTGCCGCTTAGGTGATCATAAATACGTTTTACCAAATGCGGCTTCGAAACAGGAGGATCCATATATATTTCATTAGCCCAATAAAATACGCGAACTTCTACATATAATCAACACCTCACCCCACCAGGATTTCAACCAACGATCTTAAAATTGTGACCGGGGAACGCTACCTCTGGGCCACTAGGACAATAAAAGCAGTCCTAGTCTCTGCTATATTTCACACAAAGCCTGTTCAACGAGCTTATGGCGCCGTGAACCACTATAGGGGACCACCCGTGCCGCTTAGGTGATCAGAGCAACGTTTACCCAAATGCGGCTTCAAAACCCGAGATCCATATATATTTCGTGGCCCAATAACGCGCATATAATCAACACCTCACCCCACCAGGATTTGAACCCACGATCTTATAATTGTGACCGGGGAATGCTACCTCTGGGCCACCAGGACAATAAAAGCAGTCCTAGACTCTGCTATATTTCTCACAAAGCCTGTTCAACGAGCTTATGGCGCCGTGAACCTCTAATGGGGACCACCCGTGCCGCTTAGGTGATCAGAGCAACGTTTTACCAAATGCCGCTTCGAAACAGGAGAATCCATATATATTTCATTAGCCCAATAAAGCACGCGGACTTCTACATATAATCAACACCTCACCCCACCAGGATTTAAACCCAAGATCTTATAATTGTGACCGGGGAACGCTACCTCTGGGCCACCAGGACAATAAAAGCAGTCCTAGACTCTACTATATTTCACACAATGCCTGTTCAACGAGCTTATGGCGCTGTGAAGACCACTATATGAGGGGACCACCCGTGCGTGGTGATCAGAGCAACGTTTAACCAAATGCGGCTTCGAGCCGAGGATCACACTATATATTTCGTGGCCCAATAAAAGCCGCGGGCTTTACATATAATCAACGCCTCACCCACAGGATTTGCAGCCACGATCTTATAATTGTGACCGGGGACGCTACCTCTGGAGCCTGGGACAATAAAGCAGTCCTAGACTCTACTATATTTCACACAATGCCTGTTCAACAGGCTTATGGCGCTGTGAACCACTATAAAGGGACCACCCGTGCCGCTTAGGTGATCAGACCACCGTTTTTCCAAATGCGGCGTCGAAACAAGGAGGATTCATATATATTTCATTAGCCCAATAAAGCACGCGGACTTCTACATATAATCAACACCTCACCCCACCAGGATTTGAACCCACGAACTTATAATTGTGACCGGGGAACGCTACCTCTGGGCCACCAGGACAATAAAAGCAGTCCTAGACTCTGCTATATTTCACACAAAGCCTGTTCAGCGAGCTTATGGCGCCGTGAACCTCTAATGGGGACCACCCGTGCCGCTTAGGTGATCAGAGCAACGTTTTACCAAATGCGGCTTCAAAACACGAGGGTCCATATATATTTCATTAGCCCAATAAAGCACGCGGACTTCTACATATAATCAACACCTCACCCCACTAGGATTCAAACCCACGATCTTATAATTGTGACCGGGGTATGCTACCTCTGGGTCACCAGGACACTAAAAGCAGTCCTAGACTCTGCTATATTTCACACAAATCCTGTTCAACGAGCTTATGGAGCAGTGAACCTCTAATGGGGACCACCCGTGCCGCTTATGTGATCAGAACAACGTTTTACCAAAGCCGTTTTAAACACGAGGATCCATATTTATTTCATTAGCCCAATGAAGCACGCGGACTTCTCCATATAATCAACACCTCACCCCACCAGGATTTCAACCAACGATCTTAAAATAGTGACCGGGGAACGCTACCTCTGGGCCACTAGGACAATAAAAGCAGTCCTAGACTCTGCTATATTTCACACAAACCTGTTCAACGAGCTTATGGCGCCGTGAACCACTATAGGTGACCACCCGTGCCGCTTAGGTGATCAGAGCAATGTTTACCCAAATGCGGCTTCAAAACCCGAGGATCCATATATATTTCATTAGCCCAATAACGCACGCAGACTTCTACCTATAATCAACGCCTCACCCCACCAGGATTTGAAGAGACGATGGTATAATTGTGACCGGGGAACGCTACCTCTGGGCCAACAGGACAATAAAAGCATTCGTAGACTCTACTATATTTCACACAAAAGCTGTTCGAAGCCTTATGGCGCCGTGAACCTCTAATAGGGACCACCAGTGCTGCTTGGGTGATCAGGCAACGTTTTACCAAATGCGGCTTCAAAACACGAGGATCCCTATATATTTCATTAGCCCAATAAAGCACGCGGACTTCTTCATATAATCAACACCTCACCCTACCAGGATTCGAACCCACGATCTTCTAATTGTGACCGGGGAACGCTACCTCTGGGCCACCAGGACACTAAAAGCAGTCCTAGACTCTGCTATATTTCACACAAAGCCTGTTCAACGAGCTTTTGGCGCCGTGAACCTCTAATGGGGACCACCCGTGCCGCTTAGGTAATCAGAGCAACGTTTTACCAAATGCGGCTTCGAAACACGAGGATCCATATATATTTCATTAGCCCAATGAAGCACGCGGACTTCTCCATATAATCAACACCTCACCCCACCAGGATTTTAACCCACAATCTTATAATTGTGACCGGGGTATGCTACCTCTGGGCCACCAGGACAATAAAAGCAGTCCTAGACTCTGCTATTTTTCACACAAAGCCTGTTCAACGAGCTTATGGCACGGTGAACCTCTAATGGGGACCACCCATGCCGCTTAGGTGATCATAACAACGTTTTACCAAATGCGGCTTCGAAACAAGAGGATCCATATATATTTCATTAGCCCAATAAAGCACGCGAACTTCTACATATAATCAACACCTCACCCCACCAGGATTTCAACCAACGATCTTATAATTGTGACCGGAAAACGCTACCTCTGGGCCACTAGGACAATAAAAGCAGTCCTAGACTCTGCTATATTTCACACAAAGCCTATTCAACGCGCTTATGGCGCCGTGAACCACTATAGGGGACCACCCGTGCCGCTTAGGTGATCAGAGCAACGTTTACCCAAATGCGGCTTCAAAACCCGAGGATCCATATATATTTCAATAGCCCAATAACGCACACAGACTTCTACATATAATCAACGCCTCACCCCACCAGGATTTGAAGCCACGATCTTATAATTGTGACCGGGGAACGCTACCTCTGGGCAACCAGGACAATAAAAGCATTCCTAGACTCTGCTATATTTCACACAAAGCCTGTTCAACGAGCTTATGGCGCTGTGAACCTCTAATGGGGACCATCCGTGCCGCTTAGGTGATCAGAGCAAAGTTTCACCAAATCCGGCTTCGAAACACGAGGATCCATATATATTTCGTTAACCCAATAAAGCACGCGGACTTCTACATATAATCAACGCCTCACCCCACCAGGATTTGAAGCCACGATCTTATAATTGTAACCGGGGAACGCTACCTCTGGGCAACCAGGACAATACAAGCAGTCCTAGACTCTGCTATATTTCACACAAAGCCTGTTCAACGAGCTTATGGCGTCGTGAACCTCTAATGGGGACCACCCGTGCCACTTATGTGATCAGAGCAACGTGTTACCTAATGCGGCTTCGAAACAGGAGAATCCATATATGTTTCATTAGCCCAATAAAGCACGCGGACTTCTACATATAATCAACACCTCACCCCACCAGGATTTAAACCCACGATCTTATAATTGTGACAGGGGAACGCTACCTCTGGCCCACCAGGAAAATTAAAGCAGTCCTAGACTCTACTAAATTTCACACAAAGCCTGTTCAACGACCTTATGGCGCAATGAACCTCTAATGGGGACCACCCGTGCTGCTCAGGTGATCAGAGCAACATTTTACCAAATCCGGCTTGGAAACACGAGGATCCATATATATTTTCGTGGCCCAATAAATCACTCGGACTTCTACATATAATCAACACCTCACCCTACCAGGATTCAAACCTACGATCTTATAATTGTGACCGGGGTATGCTACCTCTGGGCCACCAGGACAATAAAAGCAGTCCTAGACTCTATTATATTTCACACAAAGCCTGTTCAACGAGCTTATGGCGCCGTGAACCTCTAATGGGGACCACCCATGCCGCTTAGGTGATCAGAGCAACGTTTTACTTAATGCGGCTTCGAAACACGAGGATCCTTATATATTTCATTATTATCTGTAGTCGGAGCACATATAACCGGCACTCACCCCACCAGGATTCAAACCCACAATCATATAATTGTGACCGGGGTATGCTACCTCTGGGCCACCAGGACAATAAAAGCAGTCCTAGACTCTACTATATTTCACACAAAGCCTGTTAAACGAGCTTATGGCGGTGTGAACCACTATAGGGGACCACCCGTGCCGCTTAGGTGATCAGAGCAACGCTTTACCAAATGCGGTTTTGAAACACGAGGATCCATATATATTTCATTAGCCCAATAAAGCACGCGGACTTCTACATATAATCAACGCCTCACCCCACCAGGATTTGAAGCCACGATCTTATAATTGTGACTGGGGAACGCTACCTCTGGGCCACTAGGACAATAAAAGCAGTCCTAGACTCTGCTATATTTCACACAAAGCCTGTTCAACGGGCTTATGGCACCGTGAACATCTAATGGGGACCACCCGTGCCGCTTAGGTGATCATAACAACGTTTTACCAAATGCGGCTTCGAAACAGGAGGATCCATATATATTTCATTAGCCCAATAAAGCACGCGAACTTCTACATATAATCAACACCTCACCCCACCAGGATTTCAACCAACGATCTTAAAATTGTGACCGGGTACCGACACCTCTGGGCCACTAGGACAATAAAAGCAGTCCTAGTCTCTGCTATATTTCTCACAAAGCCTGTTCAACGAGCTTATGGCGCCGTGAACCACTATAGGGGACCACCCGTGCCGCTTAGGTGATCAGAGCAACGTTTACCCAAATGCGGCTTCAAAACCCGAGGATCCATATATATTTCATTAGCCCAATAACGCACGCGGACTTCTACATATAATCAACGCCTCACCCCACCAGGATTTAAACCCAAGATCTTATAATTGTGACTTGGGAACGCTACCTCTGGGCCACCAGGACAATAAAAGCAGTCCTAGACTCTACTATATTTCAAACAAAGCCTGTTTATCGAGCTTATGGCGCCTTGAACCTCTAATGGGGACCACCCGTGCCGCTTAGGTGATCAGAGCAACGTTTTACCAAATGCGGCTTCGAAACACGAGGATCCATATATATTTCATTAGCCCAATAAAGCAAGCGGACTTCTCCATATAATCAACACCTCACCCCACCAGGATTTCAACCCACAATCTTATAATTGTGACCGGGGAACGCTACCTCTGGGCCACTAGGACAATAAAAGCAGTCCTAGACTCTACTATATTTCACACAATGCCTGTTCAACGAGCTTATGGCGCTGTGAACCACTATAGGGGACCACCCGTGGCGCATAGGTGATCAGAGCAACGTTTAACCAAATGCGGCTTCGAAACCCGAGGATCCATATATATTTCATTAGCCCAATAAAGCACGCAGACTTCAACATATAATCAACGCCTCACCCCACCAGGATTTGAAGCCACGATCTTATAATTGTGACCGGGGGATGCTACCTCTGGGCCACCAGGACAATAAAAGCAATCCTAGACTCTACTATATTTCACACAAAGCCTGTTCAACGAGCTTATGACGCTGTGAACCACTATAGGGGACCATCCGTGCCGCTTAGGTGATCAGAGCAACGTTTAACCAAATGTGGCTTCGAAACCCGAGGATCCATATATATTTCATTAGTCCAATAAAGCACGCAGACTTCTACATATAATCAACGCCTCAACCCACCAGGATTTGAAGCCAGGATCTTATAATTGTGACCGGGGAACGCTACCTCTGGGCAACCAGGACAATAAAAGCAGTCCTAGACTCTGCTATATTTCACACAAAGCCTGTTCAACGAGCTTATGGCGTCGTGAACCTCTAATGGGGACCACCCGTGCCACTTAGGTGATCAGAGCAACGTTTTACCAAATGCGGCTTCGAAACAGGAGAATCCATATATATTTCATTAGCCCAATAAAGCACCCGGACTTCTACATATTATCAACACCTCACCCCACCAGGATTTAAATCCAAGATCTTATAATTGTGACCGGGGAACGCTACCTCTGGGCCACCAGGAAAAAAAAGCAGTCCTAGACTCTGCTAAATTTCACACAAAGCTTGTTCAACGAGCTTATGGCGCCGTGAACCTCTAATGGGGACCACCTGTGCCGCTTAGGTGATCAGAGCAACATTTTACCAAATGCGGCTTCAAAACACGAGGGTCCATATATATTTCATTAGCCCAATAAAGCACGCGGACTTCTACATATAATCAACACCTCACCCCACTAGGATTCAAACCCGCGATCTTATAATTGTGACCGGGGTATGCTACCTCTGGGCCACCAGGACACTAAAAGCAGTCCTAGACTCTGCTATATTTCACACAAATCCTGTTCAACGAGCTTATGGCGCAGTGAACCTCTAATAGGGACCACCCGTGCCGCTTATGTGATCAGAGCAACATTTTACCAAATCCGGCTTGGAAACACGAGGATCCATATATATTTCATTAGCCCAATAAAGCAGTCGGACTTCTATATATAACAAACACCTCACCCCACCAGGATTCAAACCCACAATCATATAATTGTGACCGGGGTATGCTACCTCTGGGCCACCAGGACAATAAAAGCAGTCCTAGACTCTACTATATTTCACACAAAGCCTGTTAAACGAGCTTATGGCGGTGTGAACCACTATAGGGGACCACCCGTGCCGCTTAGGTGATCAGAGCAACGTTTAACCAAATGCGGCTTCGAAACCCGAGGATCCATATATATTTAATTAGCCCAATAAAGCACGCAGACTTCTACATATAATCAGCGCCTCACCCCACCAGGATTTGAAGCCACGATCTTATAATTGTGAC
>NW_024756140.1:0-15308 GCF_018991925.1 Homarus americanus
TACTACAGTTCACTACAATACTAGCACTACATGTCCACTACAACATCAGTACTACAGTTCACTACAATACTAGCACTGCATGTCCACTACAACATCAGTACTACAGTTCACTACAATACTAGCACTACATGTCCACTACAACATCAGTACTACAGTTCACTACAATACTAGCACTACATGTCCACTACAGCATCAGTACTACAGTTCACTACAATACTAGCACTACATGTTCACTACAACATCAGTACTACAGTTCACTACAATACTAGCACTACATGTTCAATACAACATCAGTACTACAGTTCACTACAATACTAGCACTACATGTCCACTACAACATCAGTACTACAGTTCACTACAATACTAGCACTGCATGTCCACTACAACATCAGTACTACAGTTCACTACAATACTAGTACTACATGTTCACTACAGCATCAGTACTACAGTTCACTACAATACTAGCACTACATGTTCACTACAACATCAGTACTACAGTTCACTACAATACTAGCACTACATGTTCACTACAACATCAGTACTACAGTTCACTACAATACTAGCACTACATGTTCACTACAACATCATTACTACATGTTCACTACAATACTAGCACTACATGTCCACTACAACGTCAGTACTACAGTTCACTACAATACTAGCACTACATGTCCACTACAACATCAGTACTATAGTTCACTACAATACTAGCACTACATGTTCACTACAACATCAGTACTACAGTTCACTACAATACTAGCACTACATGTTCACTACAACATCATTACTACATGTTCACTACAATACTAGCACTACATGTCCACTACAACATCAGTACTACAGTTCACTACAATACTAGCACTACATGTTCACTACAACATCAGTACTATAGTTCACTACAATACTAGCGCTACATGTTCACTACAACATCATTACTACATGTTCACTACAATACTAGCGCTACATGTCCACTACAACATCAGTACTACAGTTCACTACAATACCAGCACTACATGTCCACTACAACATCAGTACTACAGTTCACTACAATACTAGCACTACATGTTCACTACAACATCATTACTACATGTTCACTACAATACTAGCACTACATGTCCACTACAACGTCAGTACTACAGTTCACTTCAATACTAGCACTACATGTCCACTACAACATCAGTACTATAGTT
This sequence comes from Homarus americanus, assembly GCF_018991925.1. Taxonomy (NCBI): domain Eukaryota; kingdom Metazoa; phylum Arthropoda; class Malacostraca; order Decapoda; family Nephropidae; genus Homarus; species Homarus americanus. Next base: position 1,191 of record NW_024756140.1, read on the forward strand.
CACTACAATACTAGCACTACATGTTCACTACAACATCATTACTACATGTTCACTACAATACTAGCGCTACATGTCCATTACAACATCAGTACTACAGTTCACTACAATACTAGCACTACATGTCCACTACAACATCAGTACTACAGTTCACTACAATACTAGCACTACATGTTCACTACAACATCATTACTACATGTTCACTACAATACTAGCACTACATGTCCACTACAACATCAGTACTACAGTTCACTACAATACTAGCACTACATGTCCACTACAACATCAGTACTATAGTTCACTACAGCTAACTTACATGTTCACTACAACATCATTACACTACATGTTCACTACAATACCTAGCACTACATGTCCACTACAACATCATTACCCATGTTCCCTACAATACTAGCGCTACATGTCCATTACAACATCAGTACTACGATTTACTACAATACTAACTACATGTTCACTACAACATCATTACTACATGTTCACTACAATACTAGCACTACATGTTCACTACAACATCAGTACTACAGTTCACTACAATACTAGCACTACATGTTCACTATAACATCAGTACTACAGTTCACTACAATACTAGCACTACATGTTCACTACAACATCAGTACTACATGTTCACTACAATACTAGCACTACATGTTCACTATAACATCAGTACTACAGTTCACTACAATACTAGCACTACATGTTCACTACAACATCATTACTACAGTTCACTACAATAATAGCACTACATGTCCACTACAACATCAGTACTACAGTTCACTACAATACTAGCACTACATGTCCACTACAACATCAGTACTACAGTTCACTACAATACTAGTACTACATGTCCACTACAACATCAGTACTACAGTTCACTACAATACTAGCACTACATGTTCACTACAACATCAGTACTACATGTTCACTACCAATACTAGCGCTACATATCCATTTACAACACATCAGTACTACAGTTCACTATAATACTAGCACTACATGTCCACTACAACATCAAATTTTAAAGTTCACTACAATACTAGAACTACATGTCCACTACAACATCAGTACTACAGTTCACTACAATACTAGCACTACATGTTCACTATAACATCATTACTACATGTTCACTACAATACTAGCACTACATGTCCACTACAACATCAGTACTACAGTTCACTACAATACTAGCACTACATGTCCACTACAACATCAGTACTACATGTTCACTTCAATACCAGCACTACATGTCCACTACAACATCAGTACTACATGTTCACTACAATACTAGCACTACATGTTCACTACAACATCATTACTACATGTTCACTACAATACTAGCACTACATGTCCACTACAACATCAGTACTACAGTTCACTACAATACTAGCACTACATGTCCACTACAACATCAGTACTACAGTTCACTACAATACTAGCACTACATGTTCACTACAACATCACTATTAGATGTCCACCACACTATCATTACTACACTTTCACTAAAGCAAAAATTCCAACCTATATAGTTTATATTATAAAACACGTCAATTTTTCAGCTTACTGCCTCAATTTTTAAGTTTACTTCAGTATGATATTTTTTTCATAAGAGGTCACATAAAGATGGATCTGTTCCAGGTATATTACAAGGTTTACGGGGACGGGGACGTTGAAACATATCCCTCTCTGCCAACAGTAACATGGGACCGACTTCAGTTGATTAAAGAAATTGGAGCAGGTGAATATGGAACTACCTCCCTTTACAACCTCACCCTGGAGAACGGAGACATTACTGAAGTAGCTGTCAAAGTTCTCCATGATGACACCCCAGTAACCTGCGAGGCCAGAGTGCTGTATGAGTTGGCTGGGGCAGGAGGCGCCCCCCTCTTATACGGCGTCACCTCTGACCCACCAGCAATAGTAATGGAATTTATCCATGGTGTGCCATTATTCGCGGTCGATCAGCTAGAAGAGGCATATGAGGCCACTGTCGACGCTGTTTACGAGTTCCACGCCGCTGGATTCTGCCACCTCGACATCCATCCCGGTAACATTATCGTGGACACCTCAACGTCACCATACACTGCCCACCTTATTGATGTTGGTGGCAGTAAAAAAATCCCTGCCGACACTACTGGTGCCAACGATGTAAAGGAAATCGACTGGACCAGTGTATCAATCATCTACGACGACTTTAACAGCAGCGATTGATTAGCTACCACAACAAACATTTCGGTGAAAATAAAAATTCAAGAGATAAAAAACGAGAGAGAGAGAGAGAGAGAGAGAGAGAGAGAGAGAGAGAGAGAGATACATTTTATATAACTATATTATAAAACCCTGTAAAACTTTTAGCTACGATCAAGAGCTATATGTATTACCGTTTCGTTGCGTCAAGCAATTACTATGAGTTATGGGAAACACGAGTACATTACTTTCATCACAGCCACGGACATGAATCATTGAATCTATCTGAAACAATATATAAATAAACGGGAATTTTTACATGACATGAAACTGTAATACGGCACTTAATAATGTGTGTGTGTGTGTGTGTGTGTGTGTGTGTGTGTGTGTTCTTGCTATGAATAATTTGACTTTCATTTGCGTGTACAAGTTCGTGGTGTAACATCGACCGTAAGATCAGGAAAATGTTGTGGTGTTTTCCTAACTTAATGACGCAAGAACACCCAGTCCTGTGTTCACCGCACCTTCAGGAGACTTACGCCATCTGCAGCAAAACTTCCCTCGGCTCAGGTGTCGTCAAGAGAATCAGGCACATAACTCTCCGTACAGTCGTGCAAGTAAAGTTTAATTATCTCCTCCACTGGCTTACAGGCTACAAGTTTAATATAGAACAGATTACAGTTTTCCTGATAAATACAGTCAAGGTTACAGGTTATCAGAGTGATTTTATCATTTAGCTTACAGGTCACATGTAAATACAGAACAGATAACAGGATATATCATAACTTCCTGTATCTCCTTGCAGGCTACATGATATAGTAGGACAGGTTACAGACTCCATTGTAACTTTCTAAATTACCTAATAGCTTAGTGGTTAAGTGAGGACATCGTTGTATCTCTTGCACCACTAGTGAGTTATAATGAGATACAGGTGAGTTGATGAATAAGTTACAGGTGATTTAATTAGTAAGTTAAAGGTGATTTAATTAGTAAGTTACAGGTTATTTAATTAGTATGTTACAGGTGATTTAATTAGTAACTTACAGGTGAATCAATTAAAAAGTTACAAGTTACAAGTGATTTAATTAGTAGTTACAGGTGATTTAATTAGTAAGTTACAGGTTATTTAATTAGTATGTTACAGGTGATATAATTAGAAAGTTTCAGGTGATTTAATTAGTTAGCGGTGATTTAATTAGTTAGTTACAGGTGGAGTAGGGAGTCCTCATTAAGACAGTGAGGACGATGACTGAGGTGTTGAGTAGATGACTTAAGACACTGAGAACGATGACTAAGGTGTTGAGTATGATGACTTAAGACACTGAGAACGATGACTAAGGTGTTGAGTATGATGACTTAAGACAGAGAGAACGATGACTAAGGTGTTGAGTATGATGACTTAAGACATTGAGAACGATGACTAAGGTGTTGAGTATGATGACTTGAGTGCCTTATCCCTAACGACTTAAAACCTTAAGTAGAATGATTTTCAAGTGTAATTATCCCTTAAGTGAGGATTATTTAAAAGTGTCGAGATCGTAAGTGCAATTACTTAACACTTGGACCACATGTAGTGTTAAGTGCAATTACTTAAGATCTGTGGATTTTGTGGATAATGTCCTAAAGTGCGATTACTTAAGACACTTGGAATGAAAAGATTAATTATTCCAAGTGCGATTACTACTAAACAACTCGACTTGGACTGATGAAGCCTTTAAGTGTGATTAAGTGGCTTTCTTAAGTGTGATTATTTAAAATTTCTTATATCAATGACAGGAGACGTAAATAAGCGTACTTAAATATCAATTAAGACAATTTCATAGTTACATCCAAATTAATCAAGTTAATTACTTATCGTTTTTGGCTTCAACTATTCAAAAACAACAACAACAATAAAACAACAATACCAACAATAAACAACAGAAGAAGAAGAAGAACAAGAACAAGAAGAAGAAGAAGAAGAACAAGAACTCAATATATCAATCCACTATTATCCTGTTTACTCATCTCTCTCTTTATCTCCTTCCACATCATCTTTATCATCGTCTTAATCTCTTGGCAGTCTTCTTCATCTTTGCCTCGTTTCTTAACTTCCTCCTCAGAGATAAGACCCGTAATGACAAGAGTGTTTAAGGCAGTTATTAGCGCCTTCACCCTTAACTATTGTTCCCTGCAGGCTGTGTATAACCTCGGGCACACACACACACACACACACGTCTTGAGAACAGTCGATTGATATCTGGGTAATTACTGCCGTTCTTCGTTAGCTCTCTCTCTCTCTCTCTCTCTCTCTCTCTCTCTCTCTCTCTCTCTCTCTCTCTCTCATTTGTTCACTGTCTTTGGGTTTCCTGTTTTTATTCTTGGGCTTTCTGTCTCCCCTTCCTGTCATCGTCTGTCTGTCTATACGTCTCTGTCTCTCTTATCTGGTTCTCTCTTTTCGTTTATTTTTTTACATCACCACTTGTTTGTGTTCGTCTGTGTCCGTGATTGTCTCTGTGCTTGCGTGAGTGCGTGTCTGTATATGTAATTGCTTTGTGTGCGTGCGTGCGTTATGTCTATACACGCACACATATATAAGTAAGATAAATCATTCCATTTTTTAATTTCTCGACGCATTAACATATAGATAAGCATCCATGTTGTACTGCGAGAGGTCGAAGAAAATAATTTTTTTTAACCAATAAAAACCTTCCTTCTAATCATCTCGTTCGTTGATTGGCTTTCCCTCCCTGATACGTTTTATCCAAATATGCTGAACCATATTATGAAGAGTGGTGAAACTCTTGATGCATTGCTCCCTCACTCCTCACTCACAAACGGGGGGGGGAGGGCGAGGGAGGGGGACAGACGTAGGGAGAGAGAGGGAGGGAGGGGAGAGAAAGAGGGGGAGAGGTAGGGAGATAGGGAGAGAGAGAGAAAAAACAAAACAAATATTGGCAGGATGAACAACCTGTATCTATTGCCTCTCAAAAAACATAGCGTATATGTTTCAATATTCCCGAGAAGCAGTCAGGTGGATGGAGAGGTCAGGGGTGGGGATGGGGGGAGATGAGGCTTGATAATAAACAGAGAGAGAGAGAGAGAGAGAGAGAGCATAGCAAAACCAATAACCTTTTCCCAACACCTTTACAAACACACACACACACACACACACACACACACACACACGAGTTTCAAGACGCTGAGAGACAAGTAAGCATAACGAGATGAATATTAAAGATACAGAAGGAATATGGATAAAGAAGAAAGAACGATAGGGCTGGATAAAGGTTAGGGAAGAGAGAGACAAAAGGGATAAAGATTAAGTAAATAAAAAAGGCGAAAAGGGTTACCTCCATCCCCTCTCCTCTCAACATCATACTACACAGTTAACAGTGGGAAGGACGTAACCTAGTGAACGTACAAGGAGGAAGGATGTGGGTAAGGTGGGAGGGGGAGTGATGAAACTAGATAAGGGAGAGGAAGGGAAAAAAGGAGAGGAAGAGAAAGGTGAAGGATGTGGTTGACAAGGAGAGAGAAACAACGACAGAGAGACAGACAGACAATGAACAAGATAAAGAAAAGAGAAAGAGAAATAATAAGACAGAGAAAAAAGAAAGAGGGGGAGAGGGGGAGGGGGGAAGAGGGGAGAGGGAAGGAAGGAAGGTTGGGGATGAATCGGCTGCTTGTCCAATTAACCAGTCCGTTCACACATATTTATATTTGGGTTTTAAGTAACGAGACCCAAACGGTAGTTCCTTTGTTTTATTATAAAAGGTTGTATATATAATTCCTGAGTGTATATCAACCGTAAGTCTCACTGTCTAGGAGTGAATGAGAAGGGGACGGCGTTTATGTATTATAAACGTTAGATCACGTCCTTACGATATGAGTTGAGGTGAGCTACTGAAGCTTAAGGGCATCGCAGTGCGTGCTTACAGAAATGCTGAGCTATGGGTCTCGCCCGCTTGGGTGAGTTGCCCGCTCATGTGTCCATATCATGTCTCACTCATAGACAGTTGAAAGTTACAGGGTGGTGAATCTGAATATAATATCAGATGTATTGACCCATTTATATAATACGTTCTGTTGATGAGACAGGGGCCTATTACAAGCTACTATATATTTCTTGCTGTTACTTTTTTTTTCATTTTAATTCAACAACTTCTCATTCAACCCACAATTTTCAGTACACCACATAGTGATTTTTTTATCTACCCTTTCGTATATTTTGTCATCATTTAATAAGTGATCTCCACAGACAAATTATTCCTTTTATTCAGCCACTGTCAGTCGTGCTCTTTAATGTAAACACTTCATCTACACAGCTTTTTTTTCTCTCCTTGGGGATTTGCTTTTATTTTTATTTTGATACTTTTTTAATAATAAATATTACTTTACTCCTTCCTTGGTATAATCAAGAGGTTTACTTTCTTACCTGGTATAGTCAACGGGTTTATTCCTCTGTGGTATTTATTTTCAGTCTACTTACTTTTCCATTTAAACAGGAGAACTATGCCTGTGGTCTCAGCGATTCCTCTGACATCTTTCTCTTTTTTAATAATAGTTTGTTCTCTTTCGTTATCCACTGTATCACTGTTCCATCTTCCTTCCCTAATATTTTATTGATTAGCCCTTCCCCTCCTGTGCTTACTATTTTTAGCTTATGTACAGTCTCATCCTTCTTCTTCTCCTTCTCCTTTCCCCTTATTAGTTTTCCCTCGTCAACTTTGACAATATTCTTTCCATAACATCCTAAACAAAGTAACTGCCTCTCTTATTTATTTGTACTCTTGGCTTTGTTCACTTTAAAGCATAATAACAGCTTGTATTTATTTCTGCATCCATTAACATTTATTTTTGCCTTCCAGTCTCCCTGTTTTCTGACCTTCTTTCATTACTTCTTTCTAACAGTTGATCCTCATTTGTTCTTGTCTTGTCCCGAATAATCACTGTTAACGTGTCATTCTATCATTACCTCATCGTATTTATCCTTCCTCTTCTACCCACACTCTTAACATGCTCAAGTTCTTCTTCAACTCTTCGCTTCTATATACATGTGCTGAATATTTTTCAGTTATGTCTTTCAATCTCTAAACAATATTTTTAGGCCATTAAAGACTCGTTAACCTCTGGGTATCATGAAAGCTCTGATTATTATTGAGGTGCATGCCTTAATAATAGAGTAAATATCTTGTGAATACAACTGAGAAACTCCTTTAATGTTAAGACTAAACTTTTGGGGCACAATCTTTTTAAGTGTAGTAATTTTACTTGAAATAATTAAGTACATTGAGTCTCATGGTTCATCGTGCTGAAAAATACTTTGGGTATTTTTAAAGTTAACAAAGTACGATAATATTACCTGATTTTCATCGTAAAAGTTAACATAATGTAGTTTTGATTAGAGCAGCTTAATTTAGCTTAAACTATTACAAATGGAGTTAAGGAACTATAATTTAAATTTAAGTATTTTAACTGTTCTTAAAGTAAAATAATTGAACTCAAAGTTGTACAGTTTAACGTAAAATATAACAATTTATTGTGAAGACTTATAATTGATCCTAAAACTCTGTCATTTTCATATAAGATTATGATTTAACTAAACACTTGCTATTGTAACCTAAAGTAGGACGCTTTAAGCTTAAATATAATTAATTTAAGCTTTTTGATTATTAAGATTTAGCATTAAAATATTGAAAATTAACCTAAAGTATTATAGTATATCTTGAGATATTATTTTTTGTAACTTTAATTTACCTGGAACTATTTTAATGTACCAAAAATTATTTTGATTTAACTACAGGTTTTTAAACAATGAACATCTGGAATACGACTTATTATAAACATCTTGTTCTTATGATCTCTTGAAGAAGTATGAGTAAACCTCTGGTAAACATTCACTTAAAGAATAATGTTTTACAAAGGATTAAATATTATAATGTAATCATTTGAATAGGGCCATTTACTGTAGGAATTAATATATATTTTTTATTTCGACGTCAGGAGTTTCGAGTACTATTAATTAAAACATTTACTAAGATGAATCCTTTCAGTTAGACGACAGGAAGCTATTTAGGTTAAATCCTCATACCTTCTGAGTATAGTCCACTGACCTCGTGAGTATGACGATATGTTAAAATTAGCCCCTTGGGTATGTTCCTTCTCTTCCACCATTACAGTTATCTCATTCACAGAACCAGAAGCTCATGATAATTTTATAGCTCTGGGAGGAGAGATAACAGAGCTCTAGAAATTTTTAGTGGAAGAACGAGAAATAGATTTGATGTACCGTGTGAGAGAAATAGTTAGGAAGACAGATACAGTATAAGCAGATATTTCACATAGGTTGTGTAATACAGATTATTGTTATGGAAATGTGAGGTGCCGGGAGGATATGTTGTAAAGAGGGTGCATAGTTGATAGTTACTCTTACATTGTTAAATGTTGTATGTTTATTTGTATTAAGTCTTAGATAATGAAGGTCTGAGGGAATTACGGAATTTTTTTCGCAAATTGGAGAATTGGGGAAGTAGAAAACAGAGACCGGCCTTGTGAGAAAGAAACCAGTTGTATACCAATTTTCTTCGACATCTAGGATGAAACCTGAGAACATTTAAGGAGTTGTATTAGAGGTTCACAGTTAAGACAATTATGTTTTCAGGAACCACAAGTGCCATCAACGTCTTCGTAACGCAAAATATTTAATAAATGTCTTCTTTACGCACAGTAATATTTATAGAACTACAACAATTAAAAAGTCTTGATTACACGCATACACACACCGAGGTTCTAAAAACAACATCGAGCCAACTCTCCTCCTCTGATGTGATTCCTTATCAAGATGACACCTTTTTTATTTCACTAACTTTTATCGAAATTTCCTAAAGGAGGAATTTTGTCTCCGTAATTTCGTCTAAAAGGGAAAAGGGACCCTGATGTTGTACAATGTACAGTAGCTATGTTAAAACCTTTCTTGATTAACGTGACACATGAGTGGAATGAAGAAAGTTTAAATAATTCCACGAACAAGCCCGGTCAACTCAATTAAATTTCAATTGTTTATTCCTTGATAGAGGAAGCGGGATCCTAGTGCTGTCACTAGGTACCCCTGTACAATGACACCAGAATCATCTGGCAAGTGTGAAAAGTATATACAGTATAAATATTATAAAGGGGCTTACTAAAGCCTAAGGAAGGAAGGATATTCCTTTAACACATAATCAACATTATTTACAAAATATCTGGCCAGTATGGGGAGGATCATCGTGTCTCCGTCAGGGGGTTGTGGAGTGGTGGTCCAGCAGGCGTCACGGAAGCGTTGTGTGTGGGGACATCTTAGGAGGTAGTGAATAAGGGTGCGGCTGTCGGGTCTTCTGCATAACGCACAAGAGCGTTGCTCAGGGGATGCGGGGATACCAATCTCCCAAGCAAAGTCATACCCAATGATGATACGGGCAGCAATCACGTCCCCCTTCCGCGACCCTTTCCCATAGACATACGAGAGGTCAGGAAGTTTACGGAGGACATCGTACCAGGTGGGCGGGGAGTCCAGGGGGATGGCTGCTTCCCGAGCTTCTCTCTGTTTGCGGCGGATTTGGGTCCTAATCTGTAAGAGTGTTCGAGGAACAACGTAGTCAGGTGTGGCCTTGTTGCAGCCAGTCTTGGCAAGGTCATCTGCTGCCTCATTCCCCAAGATACCGACATGACTAGGTATCCATAGGAATGTCACAGGACGGCCTGCATCCTGAAGTGTGGATGTTAACCCTCGTATTCGGAGGATGAGGTCCTTATTTTCCCCTGATCCAAATGCGATCCCGTCGAGAGCAGACCTGGAATCGCAGCAGACAAGCAAGGGGCAGAAACCATCTGCTTCTTCCTCAGCGAGAAGGGCAGCAAGGAGGGCTATTAGTTCAGCCTGAGTGGAAGATGCCCCGTCAGAAACTCTGAGAGACAGTTTGATAGGCTCAGGGGCATGAGGACGGGAGATGTAGACACCAGCCCCGGCCCTACCTGTAGCGGGGTCAACAGAACCATCAGTGTAGAGGACGACCCTACCTGGGGACCAGTGAGCGATCCTGGAGAGGTGGTATTTGCAGAGAATAACAGGGTTCACCTGAGATTTCGGGAGCGGTCCACTGAGGGCAATCACTTCAGGTTGAAAATCCAGCCAGGGAGAAGGAGACGAACCAACAGCAGGGGTGACAACAATATCAGGCAGGAGGTCGTGTTCCTGAAGGGCTCGGATGAGTGACCCTCGCCACTGTCTTCTAGATGGAGGTCGGTCTCGGACAGCAGTAGTCAAGTTGGTTTGGACATTGTTGCCCCGAGGATCCCGTAGAATGGAAACGGCAGTTTTTAGGTAAAACTCCTGGACACGATCCTGTAAGGGGGAAAGACCAAGTTCGTTATATAGAGAAGTAGAGCGTGCCCACTGAGGAGCCCCAAGGATGATACGAGCAGCTTTCCTCTGGATAACTTCGAGACGGTTGACAGCAGTCCGACTAATGTTGACGAGGGCAGGGGCGGCGTAGTCGACACAGGAACGGACAAAGGACTTGTACATGGTGAGAAGTACAGGGATGGTGGCACCAAGGAAACCCCTGCACATGGTAGAGAGGGGAGCGAGACGCCGAAAGCATATGTCTCGAAGATAGCGGACTTCAGGGATCTGACAACGTGTGCGAGTTACATACACACCCAGGTATTTTGTCTCATTAACCCAGCCCAAGGGCGTTCCTGATAAGAAAAGGGGTGGAGGTACAACACGAGAGAGAGAGAGAGAGAGAGAGAGAGAGTCCCTGGCTCACTGTTACGTTATGACAAAGTTGTTGGTAAGTATATGGTATGGAAATTGTGTTGATACTCTCTCTCTCTCTCTCTCTCTCTCTCTCTCTCTCTCTCTCACACACACACACCAACCAGAAACAAACAACACATCACAAACAAACAAGCAAGCAACAACACAACACAGACAATAATGACACCACAAAAAACATCATTCTAAAAAACAAACAATAAAACAAACAAAAACAATAAAACAAACAAGCATACCAACAAACAATAAAACAAACAAACAATCAAACAAACAATAAAACGAACAAACGAAGAATAAAATAAAACAAACAAACAATAAAACATACAAACAAACAATAAAACAAACAAACATACATAAAAACAATCAAACAAACATAAAAACAATAAAAAAAAAACCCTCTTCAACAAATCACCACCACCAAGGACTTCACTAACCTACCACCTCCACCTCCACCTCCTACAACACTATTTATAATCCCAAAACTTCCCAAAGGTCACTCCTGCCTCGGTGACCTTTGGGGGTTAACACTGCCCACTGGTCTAGATCTGGCGAGAAAACTGCCCCCACCCAAAGGTCACTTGTTGGATGTCACAAAGCGCCTGCTGGGTGATTTAGGTGAGTCTTCCCCCGCCCTCCCCCATCCCTCCTCTCCAACCCAGGGTCACAGTGTGTAATAGGGAGTGACAGTTTTGCAAAAGTTTTCAAAATCTAATTGCTTGGGTTGGATTATTTGTCTATCGGCCACGCTAATTCCGAATATGTTTGAGTTTTTTACATCATTGCATTAAAAGGTTTGTGGATACTTTTGGGTTTGGCATGAAAACGCGAAAAAACTGTAAATAATAAAGGGACTGGCAATGTAGCACAACCTGTTAAAATCAAGTTATTGAATTGGATTATTCGACTACTGTGTACACTGGTTCATAATATGCTATTGTTTTACAACTCAATGCTCTACAAATTATGCCGATATTTTTGCTGCAAGTCACCACATAGGTATATTTCGAAAACCAGGGCCCAATATTACCAACGGCGTGGATAGATTCCGTGGAATGAATTCAGGACATTCCCGCTCATGGAACATTACCAAACTCAGTATATGTGCCAATGGCAGGCCAATGGCAATATTTACAGAGTTTGTTGAGGCTCCCTGGACGGGAATGCCCTGAATTTATTCCACGGAATCTATTCACGCCGTTGGTAATATTCGTCCCAGGACTGATCAACGAATTCAGCCCAAGTAGCTTGACTTGGACAGTTAAGGACAAAATCTCAGTCCGTACTTTTGAATAAAATATTGTTCAATAGGTGGTGATATTGAAGTGCTGAAAGTTGTTTTTTCTGTGCTGTTTTGCAGTTAGTTCAAAGGGCCGCCACCAAGATGGGTCGTCCTAAGATTAGCAACACTCAGCTGCGCCAGGGTAACGATAAGGTGTTCGGGGTTCGGATGCCTCTGCCATCTAACAAGTTGCCTCTGAACAAGGAAGTTGGAAGTGCCCTGGCTTATGAAGCAGAAAACGAGAGGTTAAGGAGAAGAACAAATGCTTTTGATTATATGGATGCCACCAACAAGGTGACTGAGAAGGTACTGGATGTGTATAGGAAGGCCACTGTCCCCACTATCTCTGAAATCAGGGTGAAAATAAGAGTCCACGACCTGTGGAGGATGCGGAGGGAGACGATGATGATGAAGGGAAATGGACAGAAACAGAAAAGGAAGAAAACGAAGAACGGGAAGCTGAAGATGAGGTTCGAGGCGTTTGAATTTTAATTTAGTTGATGATGATATAATGCAGAGGAGGAGGAGGAGGAGGAGGAGGAGGAGGAGGAGGAGAACAAGAACAAGAAGAAGGCTAGATTACGTTAGGTTAAGCTAGGTTAGGTTAGGCTAGATTACGTTAGGTTAGGTTAGGTTAGGTTAGGCTAGATTAGGTTAAGTTAGGTTATGTCTGGCCAGGTTACATTATGCATGAAGGTATTCATTTATATGTATATTTATGATCTACAGGATCATTTATGGCCAGTCAAAGGCTTCTAGAAAAGATAAATACATAGAAGTTATCACTAATGGCCAATTATCCCTATTTAGTGTAACATACAGTATATATTAGGTGGAGTTCCGCTTTTATTTGTTTGTTTTCGTATTATTTAAGTCATTTATTTGTTAACATTTAGCTTAGAATAAGTAAATAATATACAAAACAAAACATTGAAAAACTCACAAGTGAATTTGTAACATATAATCAAGTCGAGATAATATTACCAATACCACGTGCTGGTCAAGCTCCGAAAGAGTTGTCCGGGGGTCTAGCTAACCTCTGGTCGGGGCTTGACCAGCACGAAAAAAAAAAAAAAATTTTACTAAACGTGATTTTGGCAACCTGTGGTGTAATAGTCAGCATGTTCGCCTTCCAAGCGAGTGGACCCCTGTTCGATTCCCGGACGGAGCGAAACTATGAGCATTTTTTTTTACGACATTTGGCTTTCTATTTACCAGTAAATGGGAACCTAGATGTTAATCGATTTGCGGATCTTATTCTGGAATAATGGTTAGCCAGTGCAGTTGCCGAGTTGTCCGGTCTTCTCGGACTATTCATTGAAACTGGGTCATACAACTCGTTAACTTAGGGTGTGGTTGTGGTGTTGGCGACAGATTCTAACACCTTAAACAAATTCACGCCTAGGTTGCTCTAGAGCCGGCCATCCTCGTACACAAAGGGCAACCATTATTGTTACGTGTATAATATTACCATCACTACCACAACTAGCATTATCACTACTATTGTCATCTTCTCAACTATCATCATTCCTTCCCTCTTCCTCCTCCTGCCTCCATATTTTAATAATTATCGTCTCAATTATTATTATCATCAATATTTTTATTATTATTATTACCGTATTATTATTATTATTATTAACAATACAACATGTGGCTGGAACAACAGTAGAAATTAGAAATAAGATAAAAAGTTGTATTAAATTAACAATTAAAACACAAACAAGAACCACAGGTACAAGTCGATCAGTTTTTTATCATGAGAGAGAGAGAGAGAGAGAGAGAGAGTCCCTGGCTCACTGTTACGTTATGACAAAGTTGTTGGTAAATATATGGTATGGAAATTGTG
>NW_024756141.1:0-22193 GCF_018991925.1 Homarus americanus
TGGTTACGTATTATAAAGTAAGTTCCTTGTTTATCTTGATTTGTTTATTGATTAATTTGTTCCTTTTATCGTGTTATATATTATGATGATGATGATGATGGTATTTAATAATGATGATGATGATTAATAATGCTGATGGTGACTGAGAATGATTGTGATGATGATGATGATTATGATGATGATTGGGGTTGACGATTAAATTATTTTATGCCTCACGAATTATCGTCTACATATACAGGTTTGTTAACACATGACCAGGTATACTTATGGATATACCGCTGCTCACTAATTAGTATACGAGGCGGCGAACATACATTATAATAAACGTATATCACAAAAATATAACCAGCTGGTATACATATGTACAGGTGATATTTGTGCAGGTAAATTAGGCTTAATTACCTGAATTCAAACTCAAAAGTAAAAAAAAGCCAAAATTACAATGCAAATACTTTTCAAAACAAACAAAAGGTTAATTGCAATATTCAGACACTCACCAATCGGACCCATTTTTAGCGTCAAAAACATAATACCTACAGCGTTCTGTCCTGCAGTCAATGTTGTTTATAGCAATTTTTAAATGTTGAATATAAAGTTTTACATGTCCAGGAGCGGTAATATGTGTGTGTGTGTGTGTGTGTGTGTGTACTGTAGGTAGTCAGTGGGAAGTTAAGTAAGTGGTGGTAGTGGTGGAGTGGTGGTGTTGGTGGTAGTGGTGTGAGCGGTGGTGTTGGTGGTAGTGATGCGAGTGGTGTTAGTGGTGGTGAAATTTTCAGTTATCAAGGAAACAAATACTTGTAAAATAATTAGTTTTGTTTGTTGCATTACCAATGTATAACATTATTTTAGTTGTGTTGGGGATACTGGTGGTAAAAATGACGTTGTTGCTTCAAGGATGTAATTAATAACATTGCCTGCAGAATTGTACACAAGAGTCGCCAAGTTCGCTGTAATAAAGGATTTTCTTTTATTTCGGGAGAATTTAGTTTAACTTCTAGATTTATATTGTCTTATCCCTGCTCTTCCCTTCACTATATATCACCTATAATCTCGTATATGCTTGTATATACATAAATTATGTCAAATATACACACAACACTAAATAACAGGTGAATTAACCATAAATATGTTATATGGAACATAAATACAACTTCCAAACTTACCTCATGTGCCCCCTCACCGTGGCCTGACGAGCTATACGTACGGTGAAGTTCTGTTGGGCCTCCGGTCGAGGCACACCGGAGCGGCTCAGCCTCGGCGTGGTCCACCTTGCTTGGCCACTCGTCGGCCAGTCCTGGCGGGAGGCTTCGGGTGGCCCACTCTTGGCCACCTTGGGATTAAAATAATAACAACGAGTAATAAAATAATAATAAAAGTGATATATAATAAAATAATAATAATAATATATAAAAAAATAATAATAAAAATGATAAATAATAAGTGATAAAAATAATAAGAATAGGAATAATAATAATAATAATAATAATAATAATAATACGAAAAATAATAATAATAAAAAATATTAAAAATAATAAAATAGAAATACAATAAAATTATAGGAATAATATTTATAATAAAAAAACAACAAAACAATAAAAAATCATAATAAATTTAACACAAGTTAACATATCTTTAACCCAACCCTGAACGATAAGTAAACCAGATTTATGACCTCAGCAAGAAAAATTCGATCCACTAAGAGTTACTCAATATTGGTAAGTAATTTGCATATTATTGAAGGAGTTTGTGTTAGGTTCACCTTCCTACCAATTTACCTGCGATAGTTTGTTTTCAGCGTCACTTGCCTGAGCCTTTGTGACTCACCTGATCTATGTTCATTACAGCCAATCTCTGAGGTGGTGGAGGGGAAGGGTAGAATCGTTGAGGAGGAGGAGAAGGGCGGAGGAAGAAATGTCGTATGGATGGAAGGTAGTGTGTGTGTGTGTGTGTGTGTGTGTGTTCATGGTTAATTTCTACATGTATACATTTATCTGGTTTCTTTTACCCTAACCTTTCATGTGTTAAATATGTTAAAAATAACACCAATTTACCCAAATTCCCGAAAAAGGACATAAATTAACCTATGTAAATAAACAACCAAATATATAATCATATTGCTCAGGAAAATATTTCCTAATGGCGGCAGCAGTTTATGAGCCCCAGTGATATTTTACCTGTTGACCCACAGCTGACTACAACCCTGTAACACAATAAACTCACCTTGCGATGATTATTATTTATATATATATATATATATATATATATATATATATATATATATATATATATATATATATATATATATATATATATATATATATATATATATATATATGCAAGTAAATCACGTAGGTGTGATTGTAGCATATAGGGTGAGACAGACAGTCTGTACCACCCCTGAAAAATCACAACCTAACTGTGTTTTCTGGATATATATATATATATATATATATATATATATATATATATATATATATATATATATATATATATATATATATATATATATATATATATATATAAAATATCGCCCTTATATATATGTACATTAGTAATTCGAAAATTCTCTCTAATTGGACCATCAAAGTGGACAAACAATCGACAACTGGAACAATCGCCTCACTCCCAGCCGAGGTCCAATTAAGCAGTAGCCGATCATCCCGGCCGCTGCTCGGCACATTACAAACCTCCATTATGGCACAGTGCAAACACACACTGGACAAAATAATATGATAAGAGTCTGGTTGTCTTTAAACCATCTAAAAAATGCTTATTTATATATACTAAAGGTGAGTTGTATTGCTCAAGAACTATTCATATTACAATAAACATTTTACGAGTAATTAACGAACAAAAATCATGACGTACTGTACACTCCTTACAGAAAAATCTAAAGCATTTCTTAAGACGTGAGGTTTTTTAAAAATTGTAATGTGTGGGTTTGTGTGTTGTGGTTCATAACATTGAACACTTAAGATACAAAGCTTCAGTGGATAAGAATAGTACAAATTCAGAGGCATTCTCGGAATGTTTACTTATGTATTATGTTAAAGTTTACAAAAACAACGAAAGAAGACTATGGACGCTACCTGGAGAACCTGACCATGAAGAAACTTGCAAGACGTGTCCTTTAAGACTGTGGATCAGTCATGGTCCGGGCTGGTCTGGGCAAGACACGACACTACATAACGTAATGCTGAGTGTAAAGAGGCACAGTACAGGGGTAACACATTGTCTGTAATGAAACCCGTCACCGTGTGTCATCCTGCGGGTGCGGAAAGATTAAAATAATTCTTGCAATGTATATAAATTTTGCTTCTATGTTTATGACCTTTAACTTTGTGTAAGATTACATTAACTGTTCTTTAAATTAGTACAGTGTTCATGTCAAAATGCACTAGGTCATTGCTGTAAAGATAATTATTGTATTGTTATAACATTTATAACTTTTTGTAAGCCCCAGAAGGAGGTGGCAAAGGTGAGGGTGAGAACAGTATACTACCCTGTCCTTTTGATGTAATAGTTTTTTATTGTCAAGAAAATATTTATATTACAAATGTCAATTTCAATCCTGCAGGTATGAGTATGAAGCAGTGTCGCCTGGCTCCAGTCAGCATGTTTTGGTCCCTCACCACCACCTGCTGTGTCTCCTACTGAAGCTACAGGTATCAGTTTAGGCTGTATGAATGACTCTCTGGTTCACTGTAAGGGCATGTGTCACTCCCGGCTGCGAGGAAACCACATACAATCATTCCCACAGCTTCAGTCACCAGCTCGTTGGTCCAGAAAAAAAAATGAATGTGTGAATAATGGACAACATGCTTTTGGTGTTCTCAAAACTGTGTAAGAATAAAAGAGGAAGACCAGCAGTGGGTACATTGTCCAGACTCTGTGGATCAGTTTATATTATCAGTATAAACAGGAAAACAAAACACCGTCTTAGAGCTGTGAGTCCCGCAGTGAGTGATAATGAAGACGCACGAGAATATAAATCTCTGCATAATGGAGTCCACCGTGAGGAGGTGTGTGGTGGCAGACTGTGGCCACCTGGTGTGTATAGAGGAGGTGTGTGGTGGTAGACTGTGGCCACTTGGTGTGTATAGAGGAGATGTGTGGTGGTAGACTGTGGCCACTTGGTGTGTATAGAGGAGATGTGTGGTGGTAGACTGTGGCCACTTGGTGTGTATAGAGGAGATGTGTGGTGGTAGACTGTGGCCACCTGGTGTGTATAGAGGAGATGTGTGGTGGTAGACTGTGGCCACTTGGTGTGTATAGAGGAGGTGTGTGGTGGCAGACTGTGGCCACTTGGTGTGTATAGAGGAGATGTGTGGTGGTAGACTGTGGCCACTTGGTGTGTATAGAGGAGGTGTGTGGTGGTAGACTGTGGCCACTTGGTGTAGACTAGGAGAGATGTGTGGTGGTAGACTGTGGCCACTTGGTGTGTATAGAGGAGATGTGTGGTGGTGTGGCCACTTGGTGTATATAGAAGAGATGTGTGGTGGTAGACTGTGGCCACTTGGTGTATATAGAGGAGATGTGTGGTGGTAGACTGTGGCCACCTGGTGTGTAGAGAGGAGGTGTGTGGTGGTAGACTGTGGCCACTTGGTGTGTATAGAGGAGATGTGTGGTGGTAGACTGTGGCCACTTGGTGTGTATAGAGGAGATGTGTGGTGGTAGACTGTGGCCACTTGGTGTATATAGAGGAGGTGTGTGGTGGTAGACTGTGGCCACTTGGTGTGTATAGAGGAGGTGTGTGGTGGCAGACTGTGGCCACTTGGTGTGTATAGAGGAGATGTGTGGTGGTAGACTGTGGCCACTTGGGTATAGAGGAGATGTGTGGTGGTGGAGCTGTGGCCACTTGGTGTATATAGAGGAGATGTGTGGTGGTAGACTATGGCCACTTGGTGTGTATAGAGGAGATGTGTGGTGGCAGACTGTGGCCATGAGATTGTATATAGGAGATGTGTGGTGGTGAACTGTGGCCACTTGAAGTTGTATATAGAGGAGATGTGTGGTGTTAGACTGTGGCCACTTGGTGTGTATAGATGTATATAGAAGAGATGTGTGGTGGCAGATCAGACCACTTGGTGTGTGTATAGAGGAGGCGTGTGTAGACTGTGGCCACTTGGTGTGTGTAAGTAGGAGATGTGTGGTGGTAGACTGTGGGCTTGGTGTGTATAGAGGAGATGTTGTGGTAGACTGTGGCCACTTGGTGCATAGGAGGAGATGTGTGGTGGCAGATCAGGCCACTTGGTGTGTATAGAGGAGATGTGGTGGGCAGACTGTGGCCACTTGGCATTGATGCATATAGAAGAGATGTGGTAAGGACAGTGGCCACTTGTTGTGTATAGATGCAAATAGAAGAGATGTGGTGGCAGACTGTGGCCACTTGGTGTGTATAGAGTGAGATGTGTGGTGGTAGATCAGGCCACTTGGTGTGTATAGATGCATATAGAAGAGATGTGTGGTAGCAGACTGTGACCACTTGGTGTGTATAGAGTGAGATGTAGGTAGATCAGGCCACTTGGTGTGTATAGTGATGTGGTAGACGTTGTTGGCCACTTGGTGTGTAGAGAGATGTGTGGTGGTAGACTGTGGCAATCTCTGGTGCATAGAGATGTGTGGTGGTAGACTGTGGCTACTTGGTGTGTATAGAGGAGGTGTGTGGTGGTGCATCAGGCCACTTGGTGTGTATAGATGTATATAGAAGAGATGTGGTAAGCAGACAGTGCACAGTTGGTGCATAGAGGAGATGTGGTGGTGGTAGATCAGGCTACTTGGTGTATAGATGTATATAGAAGATGTGTGGGTGGCAGACTGTAACAGTTGGTGTGTGTATAGAGATGTGGTGGTAGACGTGTGGCCACTTGGTGTGTATAGAGGAGATGTGTGGCAGAGTCTGGGCCACTTGGTGTGTATAGAGGTATATAGAAGAGATGTGGTGGCAGACAGTGGCCACTCTCTGTGTGTATAGGATGTATATAGAAGAGATGTGTGGTGGCAGACTGTGTCAGTTGGTATAGAGGAGATGTGGTGGCAGGACTGTGTCACTTGGTGTGTATAGAGATGTGTGTGTGGCAGACTGTGGCCACTTGCATTGATGGCGATAGAAGAGATGTGGTGGCAGACAGTGGCCACTTGTTGTGTGCAGGATGCAAAATAGAAGAGGGATGTGTGTGGTGGCAGACTGTGGCCACTTGGTGTGTATAGGAGGGAGATGTGTGGTGGTAGACTGTGGCTACTTGGTATAGATGTATATAGAAGAGATGGGTGGCAGATCAGACCACTTCAGGTGTATAGAGGAGATGTGTGGTGGCAGACTGTGGCCACTGGTGTATAGAGATGTGTGGTAGTAGACGTGCTACTCTGGTGTGTATAGAGGAGATGTGTGGTGGTAGACTGTGGCAACTCTGGTGTATAGAGATGTGGTGGTAGACGTTGGCTACTTGGTGTGTGTATAGAGATGTGTGGTGGTAGGACTGTGGCCACTTGGTGCGGTATAGAGATGTGTGGTGGTAGACTGTGGCCACTTGGTGTGCAGATGTATATAGAAGAGATGTGTGGTGGCAGACTATGACCACTTGGTGTATAGAGATGTGTGGTGGCAGGAATGTGGCCACTTGGTGTGTATAGAGATGTGTGGTGGTAGGACGTGTTGGCCACTGGTGTGTATAGAGGAGATGTGTGTGTGGTGGTAGAGATCAGGCCACTTGCGTGTATAGAGATGTGTGGTGGTAGACTGTGGCCACTTGGTGTATAGAGGAGATGTGTGGTGGTAGACTGTGGCCACTCTCTGGTGTATAGATGTATATAGAAGAGATGTGTGGTGGCAGACTGTGACCACTTGGTGTGTATAGATGTATAGAAGAGATGTGTGGTGGGTAGACTATGGCCACTTGGTGTATATATATATAGAAGAGATGTGTGGTGGTAGACTGTGGCTGCCTCTGGTGTATATAGAGATGTGTGGTGGTAGACTGTGGCTGCCTGGTGTATATAGATATATACAGAAGAGATGTGGTGGCAGACTGTGGCCACTTAGTGTATATACATGTATATAGAAGAGATGTATCGTGGTAGAATGTGACCACTTGCGTGTATAGAGATGTGTGGTGGCAGACTGTGGCCACTTGGTGTGTATAGAGGAGATGTGTGGTGGTAGACTGTGGCCACTTGGTGTGCGTATAGATGTATATGAAGAGATGTGTGGTGATAGACTGTGGCCACTTGGTGTGTATAGAGATGTGTGGTGGTAGACTGTGGCCACTTGGTGTGCGTATAGATGTATATAGAAGAGATGTATGGTGGTAGAATGTGACCACTTGTGTGCTAGAGATGTGTGGTGGTAGACTGTACACTTGGTGTGTAGAGGTGTGTGGTGGCAGATTGTGGCCACTTGGTGTGTATAGATGTATATAGAAGAGATGTGGGTGGCAGACAGTGGCCAGTTGGTGTGCAGAGGAGATGTGTGGTGGTGCAGACTGCTGCCACTTCTGTGTATAGAGAGATGTAGGCAGACTGTACACTTGTGTATAGAGGTATATAGAAGAGATGGGTGGTAAGACTGTACAGTTGGATGCATAGAGGAGATGTGGTGGTAGACTGTGGCCACTTGGTGTGTATAGATGTATATAGAAGAGATGTGTGGTAGCAGACTGTGGCCACTTGGTGTGTATAGATGTATATAGAAGAGATGTGTGGTGGTAGATTGTGACCACTTAGGTGTGTATAGATGTATATAGAAGAGATGTGTGGTGGCAGACTGTGGCCACGTGGTGTATATAGAGGAGATGTGTGGTGGTAGACTGTGGCCACTTGGTGTATATAGATGTATATAGAAGAGATGTGTGGTGGCAGACTGTGGCCATTTGGTGTGTATAGATGTATATGGAAGAGCTGTGTGGTGGCAGACTGTGGCCACTTGGTGTGTATAGATGTATATAGAAGAGATGTGTGGTGGTAGACTATGGCCACTTGGTGTGTATAGATGTATATAGAAGAGGTGTGTGGTGGTATCGTAGGCCACTTGTGTGTATGGAGATGTGTGGTGGCAGACATTGGCCACTTGGTGTGTATAGATGTATATAGAAGAGATACATGGTGGCAGACTGTGGCCACTTGGTGTCTATACATGTATATAGAAGAGATGTGTGGTGGTAGACTGTGGCCACTTGGTGTGTATACATGTATATAGAAGAGATGTGTGGTGGTAGACTGTGGCCACTTGGTGTGTATAGATGTATATAGAAGAGATGTGTGGTGGCAGACATTGGCCACTTGGTGTATATAGATCTATATAGAAGAGATGTGTGGTGGCAGACTGTGGCCACTTGGTGTGTATAGATGTATATAGAAGAGATGTGTGGTGGTAGACTGTGGCCACTTGGTGTGTATAGATATATATAGAAGAGATGTGTGGTGGCAGACATTGGCCACTTGGTGTATATAGATCTATATAGAAGAGATGTGTGGTGGCAGACTGTGGCCACTTGGTGTGTATAGATGTATATAGAAGAGATGTGTGGTGGCAGAATGTGGCCACTTGGTGTGTATAGATGTATATAGAAGAGATGTGTGGTGGCAGACTGTGGCCACTTGGTGTGTATAGATGTATATAGAAGAGATGTGTGGTGGCAGACTGTGGCCACTTGGTGTGTATAGATGTATATAGAAGAGATGTGTGTAGGCAGACTGTGGCCACTTGGTGTGTATAGATGTATATAGAAGAGATGTGTGGTGGCAGACTGTGGCCACTTGGTGTGTATAGATGTATATAGAAGAGATGTGTGGTGGCAGACAGTGGCCACTCGGTGTGTATAGATGTATATAGAAGAGATGTGTGGTGGCAGACTGTGGCCACTTGTGTGTATAGATGTATATAGAAGAGATGTGTGGTGGCAGACAGTGGCCACTCGGTGTGTATAGATGCATATAGAAGAGATGTGTGGTGGTAGACTGTGGCCACTTGGTGTGTGTATAGAGATATAGAAGAGATGTGTGGTGGCAGACTGTGGCCACTTGGTGTGTATAGATGTATATAGAAGAGATGTGTCGTGGCAGAGAGTGGCCACTTGGTGTATATAGATGCATATAGAAGAGATGTGTGGTGGCACACTGTGGCCACTTGGTGTGTATAGATGTATATAGAAGAGATGTGTGGTGGCAGACAGTGGCCACTCGGTGTGTGTATAGATGTATATAGAAGAGATGTGTGGCGATAGACTGTGGCCACTTGGCGTGTGTATAGATGCATTTAGAAGAGATGTGTGGTGGTAGACTGTGGCCACTTGGTGTGTATAGATGTATATAGAAGAGATGTGTGGTGGTAGACTGTGGCCACTTGGTGTGTATAGAAGAGCTGTGTGGTGGTAGAAGATGTAGAAGAGCAATATAATCATATCATCATGATCTATTAGAATACCATAAAAGAAATGTAAGCAAGGTAGTCAGCCGCTATAAGTTGGTGTCACTGAAGTATTTTAACCACAAATACTGAGCTGCCATGGACACTGTCAGTGTTGTGGAGATACAGTGTTAAGGTAGTATACTACCTGTGTATTGTGGAGTAGTTTTTATGTAAGTAGCCGCATGACGCTCCGAGTCCCACTGAATTGCTCACTTCCTGCCTTATTCATCAGTGCATTATACGTCCCAACACTGGATGCAGAGGATGACACCAAGGAGGCCTATTAGCCCACCTCGACAGAGTGCTAACCTCTATCCCTCGAGAAGATAAGGATGTGCTCCTTGGTGACTTCAAAGGCCAGAGTTGGCAGAGATGCTGACATTTGGCAGGGAACCATAGGGAGAAATGGACTAGGTGAAAGTAATCCCAACGGCCTACCCCTCCTCAGCAAGTGAGCTGTAAACAACCTCTCTATCACTAATACCTTGTTTAAGCAGGCCGATAAGTTCAAGGGTTCGTGGTCCTCCCCACCATGCTAAATGGCAGCGAGACATGGGCCACGTACAGGGGGCACCTCAAGGCACTTGAAACCTTTCACCAACGTAGTCTATGTTCCATCATCCGAGTTCGCTGGGAATACAAGAGAACAAATGCCAATATTCTCGCTGACACCAACTGTAGGAGCATCGAGGCTACAGTTATCCATGAACAACTACGCTGGACTGGCCATGTTACCTGCATGGATGACAGTAGATTGCCAAAGCAGCTACTTAACAGTCACCTAACGAATAGTAAACGTAACTCTGCGGGCAACTGAAAAGGTATAAGGATAGTCTTAAGACAAACCTGAAAAAGTGCCAAATCGACCTCTTCACCTGGGAGACGATTACTCCACACTGTAACGCTTGGAGGAGCACCACACGAGATGTCAGTAGCTTTCAGTTAACCCGACTGCATACCGACGCAGGCAAGCGCCAATACCGGAAAGACCTTGCCGCCGTCCCTCCTGCACTAGAAGTATTGCAGCCCTCCACATGTGCAACATATGTGCAACATCTGTGAACAACCCTGCCGGTCCCGTATCGGCCTCTTTAGTCACCTCAGAACTCACCAACCTAGGTGACATCCTTAATAACTCATATCATTGAATCATAGCTTGATGATCGTCATACTCGATTCCGAGTGACAGGAAAGTAGTGGTAGTAGTAGTAGTAGTAGTAATAGTATGAATTAACGTCTTTAATAGCTCAGTGATATGTTTGCAACGTTTATGTGTTATGATAATAGCTTGTGCTACTGGCCAATGGCCATGTAATCTGATGTTGTGGTATTATATGGATACTGTTAATGTGTTTTGAGTATAGAGAAGGATACACAGCTTCAAAGATGATCTTGTTTACATGCCATGATAGAGCAGTTTACCTCACACATAAACCAGGATACATCATCATGCTGACCAATCTACCTATATATGGCACCAATTAATATTAAGCTGCCTTGGTGTACTGACGTCAACTGTGGCTCGTCCAGAGTGGGAGCAGTGAGGTACTCGACACATCCACCTGTTTATGAGCAGCATTGCTCCTGGTCACCGCCCGCCCCACCACATGTCTCGAGCTATAATAGGGAAAATCCCAGATTGCCAAACTTCTCCAATTAAAATGCTTCAGTAAAATCCGAGACACGATCATGTCACAAGACTTTTGCCAACTGTCCTCAAGTGATATTCTAAAATTAATCATCATCCATCACTCAAACTTTGACCATTAGAGGACGGGCTTATTACTCCTGCCAGTGGAGAGTTGACATGGTGGTGACAGGGTCATACCACGTGGCTGACTGGCAGTGGAGAGTTGTCATGGTGGTGACAGCGTCATACAACATGGCTGACACTCATACAACATGGCTGACAGCGTCATACCACGTGGCTGACTCGCAGAATCTTGTTGCCTTCCCTGGAGTATTGCATCTCTCTCACATCAACCTGTTGTCCAGCTGGGTACCTAACTTTACAAAGTTAAGAAAGGCTGTTGGGTGCTGTGCCGGCCACGCTGTCCTCTTGTGTACCGAAGGTTTAGCACACACTGTGCTGTATACAGTGTGCTGTACATGTTTTGTACGCACGATATCGGAAAATATAATTTCTTCGGACAGCTTCTCCCCATTAGGTGGAGCTATCAAGCATTAACTAAAGCTGCTGCTCAAACTGCGTTGTCTTTATTGTTAATGGTGATACATTATTTTGTTCTAAAATTTAACCATGTCATGGTCGTTGGAAACAATCGACTTGTATTGGAAAAATATTTGAAACATCCGTGAACTTTCCCTTTAGACACTGACTGCAGTAAGTATTGTTGTGCGAACACTTGCCTTCACTGAGGACAGTTGTGGAGCACAATACATCTGGTGTGTGGGTCGTGTAGGACGCCGAGGGAGGACCTGGGGAGGTTTAGTAGACGGTCTCCAGGAGGAGGTCTTTTATAGCCTGTACACACACCCTCTCAGTAATGGATATTGCTTTATTAAGTATTAAGTGAACGTGAGTCCATGATAATGTTGCTGTACAAGCCTCAGTCGCCAACACAGCCTCACCTAAAACTAACTGAGCAATATTGTATGAAAATGAAGATCTAGATAAATACTCGTGTGTTTCCTAGTGTCTTTATACGGCGTGTGTACAGTCTCGTCAGAGATTCTTCGAACACTGCTGGAGACAGCTGGCAACTCAAGGCCGTTTGTTTACTATAATATGTAGTAAAAATATGAATGAACGTAAAAGTGATTGGTGATTGGTTACTTAGTTCCCCGTTGATTAATTAATGGTTGGGCTTTGTTGTTTCGTATTATATTATACTACGTACTCTAGTAAATAAACGGCCATGAGTTGCCAGCTGTCACCAGCAGTGTTCGAAGAATCTTGAATGAGACTGTACATAAACATGGTAAGTCTGACTACAATGTAAACATGAGAAGTAAAACTCTACCTTTTAAATGTTATGACTGATTGTGTTCTGTAGTTAAAAAGATACAGTCCTTTAGTTGTAAATAATCAATATTTTATCAATATACTGTACGTGGAATAATAATAATAATAATAATAATAATAATAATAATATTAATAATAATAATAATAATAATAATAATAATAATTCCACATACGGTATATAACAACACGTGCGCCCGTCTTGGTCGCTGGTAAAGAGAGAAATGCGAGTGTGTCACAAGGCTCCTGAACGACGACAGAGGCTGGCCGACCACCGCTCATCACCTCCCCGGACGTGATGGGCCGTTTGTCTCTGCCCTTATGATCCTTTGTCGCCGTAATTGACAGGTAACACAATATGAGGAACTCTGTCGGGAAACACTGCCCGGGCTGAATCACTGACACAATTTCTCAATTTTCTTACAAGTGTTGATGGCCGCCAGTACAGTATGTCCTTATAGTTCATGTTGTCTGTCTGTTGCTGATGTTTACTACATTTTACCACCTAAATATAACACATTTTGAAGGAGAAATATGTCGAAGGATTCTGTGAAGACTTACAGTACATAAAATCCAAACAAAATTATAAAGTAGTTCTCTCTAGACCTTAAAAAATAGTGATAATATATAAATGAAGATTGAATTATGCGCTAAGTGACGCCCACAAGCTGGTGACATGACGAGGACATTTTAACACCAAAACAACCATGAAATAATTAACCTTTTCTTCTTATCAAGATTTAAATTAAATTATAACCAACTTCATCAAGCAAACGAAACCTCCAGACTCTGATGACGTCACTCGAGGCATTAGTGATAAACCAAGATAAACTAACCTAACCGAACCTCAACTAAACTAGCTTGACCTAACCTAAATCAACAAATTATTATTTATATTTAATTGAGAATAAATACTCACATAAAACATCAGATTTACCCCAAGAAATCACACCCCCACATTTTTTCGCTCGGTCATATCTCATAATTTGAATATTCAATCACCATAATAATAATTGTAAGAAAATTGTCGAGCGATTTAGAAGAAAAGTTACAAACGTTAGTGAATAAGTTTGGGGGCGTGTGTAGTGGGCGAAAGATAACAGTGAACAAGAAGAAAGAGTAAAATAAGTAGAGAAAAGGAGAGATAAATGTAAGAATAACTGGAGACAGAAGGCAGAACGTGACGTGTTTCAGGTATGTGAGAGTGAGTGTGTCGACGAACAGAACGATGGACGACACATTATCGAGTACAGCCAAGACCACCGAGATACAAGGCCTCGCGTGACGTCATCACCTCTAGTACCAACACATACCAATCTCATCCTTAAAAATAATGCCTGTTTTCCCCCTCAAAGGTCATCAACTAAAACAGTGAAGTTAACAATGGCTACTAACATTTATTTACCTCCTAAGTAGAGAAGGTGTGACTTAATACACAAGATTTGTTGCTTACAACTACTGTACTTAGCTTAATGTCTGAAGTTTTATTTTTTTCTCGAGGTTCTTGGTGGCAGCTATGTTATTGTTCTCCCTACCACAATAATTGTTTAGCAGAGCATTAGAAGAAGCCCATAGCAACATTATTTCTACCTTATCCGTACTGTGACCACCATCACAAAAGTCGGTGGGAAAAAGAACATCATTATCTGCCGGAACATTCAACGAAGTGTTCATTGTTAAGTTTCTCTGGTTGACAGAATGAGAAAAAATTATGCTCTGTTAATTTGTTAACAATAATATAATTGTACAGAACAATGTTTGTTGCAGTTTCATTTGGGTACAACAGAGAACCTCCGCTAATACGCTGAATGGCAGTTTATCTTCACTCTCTGTACACGTTATTAATTCCTTGCAAAAGTTACATTTAATTTTCTTGACAACTGTATAGCAGCAGTAACCAGCTAAGTGGGCTACAACAGGAAGAACGTCCTTACATTCTTTAACATCATTATCTGTCACATCTCCGTTGAGTTTATGAAGATCTACCTTGTGCTTCTTTTCCATGTCATCCCGGTTAGTTCCTCAAACTTCCTCAGGTCAACATTTTGGTTATGAAGTGGTAGGATCAAATACAATACAGACATCATTCTGAGTTTTTTTTACACTCAAACACTTGACGCACAGATATGTTGTACTGGCCACCTGCCAGCTGGCGATACTGACCAAATCTTTCTTCAAGATCATCTGTCCTGTCTGAAATTTACCTGTTAGTATATATTACATTTTTAGTTCATTTGTGTAATAATCTGTCAGTTCTGTCATTACCTGTGTGGTATGTTTCAAGGCCGTAATTTCTTTGTTATATGTTTTACCTTTTACGTAGATGATCGCCCGAGTTGGCCAGAAAAATCATTACCGGAAAATATTTTTTCTTCAACATCCTGACCTAATTTCATTCATCTTTAGATAATATTCTTCATTAAATGACAAAATAAAGCACAAAGGAGATAGGACTTATTCTCGAGTTAATTTCATTTATTTACTTTATGCTCAAGCTACACACCAGCCAAGCTACACACCAGCCAAGCTACACACCAGCCAAGCTACACACCAGGCAAGCTACACACCAGGCAAGCTACACACCAACCAAGCTACACACCAGCCAAGCTACACACCAGCCAAGATACACACCAGCCAAGCTACACACCAGCCAAGCTACACACCAGCCAAAATCAAAACATCATATGTATTATCAGTAAAATTTCGTTAGACTAAGTTATTTACAAAATGGTTACATCTAATTTATACAAAATCTTGCTAATGTAATAGCAGCTAATAACAAAATATTAAATTAAGTGAACAAGTTTTAGTATTTTATAATTGTATTTCAATGTCGCGCGGCCTTATACAACACCCCGTGACGTCAGACACATGTGACGTCAGCTCCATCAGGCCTTGTATCTCTGGCCGCAAGAGGAAGAAGAATAATGTAAGCTGGATATATAATTTACTTAGCAGGGATATATGGGGTGAATTTACTACTGGTTATGAAGACTAAGTTCAAATACTCTATAACAAAACTAATTTAGTAATATTAAAATAAATATATATTTCACGCATAAATTAGAGGAAAGTTTACCTATTTACCTGTAATATGAGGAAGTAGTGCAGCGCCTACCTGGTGGTTCCTTGAGCCAGGTAATGTTACTCCATGATCCTCCCTGCCGCTGCCAGAAGCAATAACCCCAAGCTCACTGACGTAAAGTGTGAACCTTAGCGTGTGGGTTCAACCACCGCCTTACCTTATGATCCTACACTAAGTCCTTCTACACTTCTTGGCATCAGCTTACGTAATTAGGCAACATGGAACAGCGTAAAGGCTCAAGGTAAATGACCACCATCGCTGTATATCAGGTCAACTTTGAAGGTTTACTCGATAAGGGAGTAATTTAATCTCGTGTTACAACACAACATTTTTACAGCACATTCGTTGCCTTAATTAAGAGAAGAGTAATTATTATACAACTCAGAATATTTTCTCCTTTCAAATGCAACACATTTATGCAGATTCACCGGACAGATAAGTCGTTCTCTCATTTTTTTAATGTTTAGGTAGATTGATGCACCAAAAAATACAGCAAACATCTTATTTTCTGAGAGAGAGAGAGAGAGAGAGAGAGAGAGAGAGAGAGAGAGAGAGAGATGAGTGTAATAACAGCTCGAGAAATAGTTCAGAACCCATTATTATTATTATTATTATTATTATTATTATTAGTATTATTATTATTATTATTATTATTATTATCATTGATAGATAACACCTCCGTCAGTACTTTATGGCAGGTGTTGACTCTGTCATACAGAACTTATCAAATATGGTAGCAGTTATGTCATAAAACTCCATCAACAAATACCGCAACATAATGGAATGATAAATATTGGCTTGAAGGTTTTCTTACAATGCCGTACAGCACCAGCGTGGTCCACAGGGAATCGTTGAAGCGTGTCAGTCCATTTCAAAACCCCTGAGGGAAGGGGAGACACAAAGAACGCATTTCCTCCCCCTTTGACGCCTCAGTGGTAGTGTGGTGTTAAAGATCACATTTTGCCGAGACGATACGACTTATAAAAATATTAAACTGAGACAATGTCCAAGACGTTGATGGTAACGTGAAAGTGTCGGGAAAGTGGAACCTATCGGTGCCAACACACTGTAGTAATTTAGGAAAGCTTTCATCTTGCCATAGGAGGTCAGTACTGTTATTCATGGACCAGTATTCACACATTATCATTTATACCCCACCTCAGTGTTTGTGTTCGAGAGAGTGGTCAGTTGGCTTCATTACAGCGTTAGACTGAGACTTGGTATCATATAGGGAAGTAACCCTTAGACTCTCTAATACAGATCCCAGTGGTGTCCGTGTTAATGATACGGTTGTATGGCAGCAGCAAGATGGAACAGGGTGACCTAAATGTTGTGTTACTCCCTCCCCTCCTCCTCCCCCCTCATTAAAAGTACCGTCCTGGGTTCAGTGATCACGTTGACATTCACACATACTGAGACAACTTTCAGTAACTTGAAACAACTTAAGATTAACGTATTTGGAATAAATGTATAATACATTATTTTACATTTTTATAAGAAAAATAATATTACCCTGTTAATAGGTGCTGGTTTCAGCGTTATATTCCGGTGATCCTTGTGAGGCTTCTGTCCTGACCAGTATGAGGACGATATTGTAACCTATCAAATGTTCTTCAAACTATGTAAACAGTCGGCACAGTCCAGGAAGACAGGTGCTACAGCCAGCATAGATAAGAACCTTAACTCATATATATAGATACACTAAGGCAACACAACCCAAGCACACAAAGGCTAAACCAACACGACTAAGGCGTACAGAGCTCTTAGTCAGTAGAGAAAGTCTTCTTATTAAGGGTGAGAGGAGCATAGTATCACCGTCACTCTCCCAGGACGAGAAAACAGCAAATGATCTGCCGAAATCGTTGGACACGTGGAGGCCCGGCCAGCCAACTCTCCTGACAGTTTAATTGGCTCTCAGTGCTGCTCCCTGACGTCCACCACAGCTCCCACCCCCCATCACCAGCCACAACCACACCAGCACAAGAAACACCAAATGAAAACTGAATAATTCACTCCTGACTTCTGCCAGAATTCCAGGATACTAAATTAAACCAAAATATAAGTTGCTCGCCTGTTTGTGCTGATGATTTGAACATTTCCTTGCATTGTTATATATATATATATATATATATATATATATATATATATATATATATATATATATATATATATATATATATATATATATATAATCAACACCTCAACCCGCCAGGAATCGAACCCACAGCCAACGGCCCACGACTGTGACCGGGGAACGCTACCTCTGGACCACCAGGATACTAAAAGCAGTCCTAAACTCTGTTATATTTCACACAAAGCCTGTTCAACGAGCTTATGGCGCCGTGAACCTCTAATGGGGACTACCTGTATCACGTAGGTGGTCAGAGTAACGTTTTACCATATCCGGCTTCGAAACACGAGGATCCATATATATTTCATTAGCCCAATAAAGCACGCAGACTTCTACTACAATCAACACCTCAACCCGCCAAAATTCGAACCCACGGACGAGCCCATGACTGTGACCGGGGAACGCTACCTCTGGACCACCAGAATACTAAAAGCAGTCCTAGACTCTGTTATATTTCACACAAAAGCCTGTTCAACGAGCTTTTAGTATCCTGGTGGTCCAGAGGTAGCGTTCCCCGGTCACAGTCATGGGCTCGAGGGCCATGGGTTCGACTCCTGGCGGGTTGAGGTGTTGATTGTATGTAGAAGTCCGCGTGCTTTATTGGGCTAATGAAATATATATATATATATATATATATATATATATATATATATATATATATATATATATATATATATATATATATATACTGATAACCACAAGGAAACAAGAAAACACGAAGTTCCCAAGCGCTTTCGTGTAATTCACATCTTCAGAGGTGAGTACAGACTAAAGAGTAATACTTGACAAGGCTAATATATACAGTAGAGGAGAGTGAGATCAAGTCCCAAGGGGATTTGGGAACTTCGTGTTTTCTTGTTTCCTTGTGGTCATCAGCATATAATTGGATCACGCGCACCTGCAGTGATTTACTTGCATATATATATATATATATATATATATATATATATATATATATATATATATATATATATATATATATATATATATATATATATATATATATATATATATATATATATATTCCACTCTTCACTCTTACTGTCACTTCCTTGTTTAGATAAAATTAACTCGATTACTTGTTTATATACAAGATTGTACACTTGAGTATCTTTAAAAATGAGTTCAGGCAACAAATAATATGACACTAATAATAATCGGGCGAGTCCATTAATTCATATGGCATAAATACTAGTGAGCATCATAAACATTATAAGGATCAATAATGTTAACGCTTAGGAGAAAACGTTAAAGAAAAAATAAGGGGAAATGGACAAAGACCTACAATATATACACACAGTTATTAACAACTGTAATACTATGACTTCTACATAAGTTTGGCTGTAAGTTCATGTCATAGTATATCTTAAAGCTACAGAAGATCTTACCTAACGTAGCTTTAACTATGTTTATTAGTTCTCAGATTATTGTGTGACCATATTAAATAATCTTCTTCCACATCCTTAAAGCTGTCCTTTATTGAGCTGCAAATCTTCACTTTCCAAACTACACAAAAAAATTTATTTCAACATTCTAAAAGTTTTTTGCTACTCAAACAACAAAGACATTAAAAGGATAGTCACATTACCCTCGTCTCATCAGCACCGCCTCAGCTCCACCCTCTCTCCAGACCCAACGCTCATACTCTCTCCCTCATCCATCATCCTCCTCTACACCCGCTCAACTTTTTTAACTATCCAGTATTGTATCTTTTGTACACTTCCTTCCCCCATTCCGTCTCCAGGTGCCGCCCGAAGTGTGTTCTTCACGGGTTTAAATTCCGAAAGAGGCACTTTTTGAGCAGGAAGCTGAAATTTGGACACAAAATTAACCTGGAGCTTTGGCATCCCCCCTTTTACTCATCTTTTGGTTATGGTATAGCATGGGAGGGGGCGGCGGTGTATTTTGGACGTACCATTACTTGTTCACTTTATATTTCAAATAATGAAATACAAATTGAAATAAAAGTATTTTATTTACACTTTGGCGCTTTCGACACAGAACGTTAACCTGACTTGTAAACTGAACATTGAACTATTTTCTCTCGACCGCCTTCACTATAAAGTTAGGTACAGCTGGGTGGACTGGTAGTGCCTCGGGGTCAAACCAGAGACTCTTGGGACAGGAGGCGAGGGGTGTATCCATCCGGCCGCCAGACCCCTATCTTAGGGTTAACGCCACCTAAGATGACCAGTTTCATCAACACACACACACACACACACACACACACACACATCTAAGAAGAGAGAGAATATAAAAATCTATAATGTTTTTTTTCCCTATTCTTTTGTTATTTCTTTTAGATAACAAGATACAGGTAATTATGTAATGGTCTCGAGATACAGGTAAATAATGGCCTCTGTCACACCATCCATATATCACTTTAATTCTATCATCTTTATCTGTTGCTGTACTCAAGCTATATTACCTATAATTTATACATTAAAGTTGAACACCTTGTACAGTCACACACAGTAATGTCACCCATCTTATCCTTAATTGTCTTATATATTATTTAAAACATCTACACAAACCTTCATCCTTCTTCACCATCACTGTATTCACTCATTTATCTGCTCTTCTTTATGTCTTTATTCCATGCACTTTATTCCTTACCCATAATCTTCCGGCAACAAGTTCATGGTTCTCTTAGTCTTCCTCCCTGTAGTGTCTGAAGTCCTCTCTTATATACACAAGTTTATGACAATATACGAGTTAAATGTCTCAGGTCTTCGTCCCCTTTTAAAATCAATTTTCACCGTCCAGGACTATTTCAATCCCTGCCTCAACTTTTATTAGATCTGAAACTCATCTTTCGAGCTAATGACCAATCTTGTGTTCTTCTGCCGCCACAGGTGGAGTATTCTTCTTGACTGGTTTGTCTCTCTTTCTCTCTGTTTGTGCACTCTCAACACCGTGACGCACCACAGCACAACACACTGTGGCACACAGTACAACTCACTGTGACGCACCACAAAACAACACACTGTGACGCACCACAACACAATACACTGTGACACACAGCACAATTCACTGTGACACACCACAGCACAACTCACTGTGACGCACCACAACACAACACACCGTGACGCACCACAACACAATACACTGTGACACACAGCACAATTCACTGTGACACACCACAGCACAACTCACTGTGACGTACCACAACACACCGTGACGCACCACAACACAATACACTGTGACACAGCACAATTCACTATGACACACCACAGCACAACTCACTGTGACGCACCACACAACACACCGTGACGCACCACAACACAATACACTGACACACAGCACACCACTGTGACACACCACAGCACAACTCACTGTGACGCAGGCACACAGCACAACCACTGTGACGCACCACAACACAACACACCGTGACGCACCACAACACAATACACCAGACACAGCATGTGACGCACCACAGCATAACTCACTGTGGCACACAGCATAACACACTGTGACACACAGCACAACTCACTGTGACGCACCACAACACAATACACTGTGACACACAGCACAACACACTGTGTCGCACCACAGCACAACACACTGTGACGCACCACAGCACAACACACAGTGATGCACGGCAGCACAACACACTGTGACGCACCACTACACAACACACTGTGACGCACCAAAACACAACACACTGTAACACGCCACAGTATAACACAGTGATGCACGGCAGCACAACACACTGTAACACACGACAGCACAACACACTGTGATGCACGGCAGCACAACACAGTGCTTCTTCACCTGGGGGTGCACTCTGTAAAGGTATTTCAGGGGAGGGGAGGAGTGGAGTTGGCGACAAAATACATTGAATTGTGTTTTGTAATTACATGTAATTAAAAAATGTCTCGTATTAAATGTGTAATTGAAAATTTTCCTGATTTCGTTTTTACTTCCAAACCAAATTAATGTAATGAAATGTAATATTTATCAGCACCTTGAGTGTGAGAGGCGAGAGTCAGGTGTTAGATGGTAAGGGGACGCTGAGCAACAAGGTTAACAATCGTTGGTGTGGGTGACTACGGCAACAAAGGTTACTTCAATGAGTAAAGATATATAAATCCACTATTGTAGTCATACTAATGTTTACAACCAGTGACGAAGTGGTCAGTATCCGTGTCCCATCTGTGACTGTAAAGTAGTTTTGGGTATATGTTTACGAGTGCAATTTACAGATACAAGAGGAAAGAGTTTATGAGGAGGTGTAGGAAGGGATATGAGTCCGGCTCTGGTGCGGGTTGACGATATTAGTGAGGCAGGGAAGGAGCGACGGCTGCCAGTGGATGGCAACAGAAGTTGACATTGTACACGAGAGGAAGGGACGAGTTCTGTGAGGTAAGGCTAAAGCAATTAAAAGCATCAGTTTGACATGCAAGAGGCTGGGGTGTGTATGTGAGGGTGTGGACGATGAAACCTTTACACGAGAAGACCAAGGAAGGGGGCACTCGACCCAAGAGCCAATATGCATCTATTAAATCACGACATAGCGAGTTAAGGGTCGACCGTATATGGGAGCTGTAGCCGGGGAAGGGTGAGGTGCTTCGGCCACGATGGTGGT
>NW_024756142.1:0-20446 GCF_018991925.1 Homarus americanus
TTATAACACCATCCATCATCTTTACAAACACCATCCCTCTTTACTATAGTGATAAACAGAGCTTTATTTTGTTGTCAATTTCTTTAAATTCCAACCTTATTAAACAGTAATTCTTTTTGTATGGTCAAATTTTGATTTGACCTCAGTGAGAGAGCTGTTAGTGTCAGTACATCACAATGGTGTTCCGACGCACTGTATCGAAGGTGACTAAGGTGGAGGTGAAGCCTTGCCAGATGAAGGAGAAGGGCCCCCCATCTAACAAACTGCAGACCACAAAACACACTAAGACCCAAAACAACAAGACCCAAAACAACAAGAAGAAGAAGGAAACTACCACTTTCTGCCGTGTACAAAAGGACCAGTACCTGCCATGGGGAGACTACATCTTCACCGGGAAAAAGACACAAAAGAAGCGCTGAACCTACGCTTCTGATATTTAAAAATACTGTAATAAAAAACATATTAATTGATTTTGTTTGTATTATTTATGCTTTTTTTTATTTTCATCTGTAAACGTGCTGTTTTGGGAATATATTTTGAGTTACATAATATTTAGGTACAGCAGTTTATTTCACTGTATCTACTTGTTTACCAAGTAACTGGACTTACAGTCTCCTATCGGGATTCTCAAAACAAATATTTGGCATCGAACTCCGTAAGTGAGCTCGTAATCTAGCCTGTAACTTACAGGACCTCAACACGATCAACCTGGATATAGTAGTCGCTATTTCCGGATTGCATGAAAAAAAATTAATAATATATGTTTTAATAATGCTTGTTAGACTTGTTTTATCATAGAATAATGAAAAAAATGTTTTGTACATCAACATACTAAAATACAATATTAGTTTTTTTTTACGACAAGAAGAGGCTTGGCTGTTCTATTTCTCGCTTTATGGAAGAGATGCAGCTTTTGTCTTCTTACAACTTTTCAAGTAATTTGTACCAAAATAGAAAATTTTATTGTCCACATTTAGGGTATATTTTTTTTTATGACTGAATAAACTTGCAGATAGACCTTATTAATGTGGTATAGCTGTAAATATCCCTCAGTAATGAAATCCAAATATGAGGTCAAGTGAACATTTTTGCTTAGACTCCGCCTTTGTTAGGACCAAGTTATAACAAGTTATTCTGCCAAGTATCCAATAAGTACCCATGACTCAGAGTTAAATAATACCTAACCTAATCTAAGTTCATCAAACTTAATAAAAAAAGTGGGGCAAAAAATAAGTGGTAAAGAAATTTTTTTTTCAGAAAAAGAATTATATTCAGAGGTTTTTTATCCGATACCTTCAGTCGTGATTATTTTGATGCAAAATTAGTAAAATGTATTTAACCCTAACACTACCTCACCTTACCTAATCTTACCTTACCTTATCTAACCTAACCTAATGTTACCTAACCTAACCAAGCCGCAACGCTCATGACACAATTGAGTTCTCTAGAAAGTTATAATTTCATTTTCTTTTTTTTAAAATACATTTGCAGAGACAACAAACTTTTGATAATTATTTCTCCAACATATCTATAAATCTGTTGATGATATATAAATTTAGGATAGGTTAGGTTTGGTGTGATTAGGATAGGTTAGGCTAGTTTAGGATAGTCTAAGTTAGCTTAGGAAAGGCTAAGTTAGGTTACGATACACTAGGTTAGGTTTTAATCTGCATGATATTTTACTGAACTTTTAAACGATGTTATAATCCTGGCAGCAGGGTATCGATCACGAAAATAACACTTTGGTAGTTATAACATTTGATAAAGTTTATTATTACTGTAACATGAAACAAATCACTATAGCTGTACTTATCAATCCAGTATTAAATCTGTATTATCTTTGACCATCGCTCATTGGCCAGCTTATCTCTGCACTGTTCTCTGATATAATAAAGTATTGGTGAATGGGAATATTAACCATTTGTGAGTCACTTACTATAAAGGAAACTGTAACGGATTCTATGGACAGTTGGGAATATTTTCACGGAATAAGTCGGAGTAACTCCCCTCTTGCCCAAAAGCGATCCAAGGAGTTAATTCACAGAGCGAAAATCTAGACGAGTCTTCCTTGTTTGTTTTAGGTCATAACAACGAAAAGTTTAATAATGTTTATTACAATGATTCAGGTTTTACTGTAATTCTTCTTTTTTATATTTTTAGTATTTTGTAGATTTTTTTCACCCAGTTCATTTCTTGCTTAGATTCATTATTGCAATTATTTTTATTACAGAGTTGAATTAAAAGTTTATATCTAAGTATTTTACAGCTTCACAAATACTTTTATAAAATGTTGATACACACAGTGGACAGTTTTTAGTTCTTTCTTGTAATACCTCAGTATTACTCTGTTAAATTCTTACCATTTACACCTGACCATTTATTTATTTATTTTACAAATTGTTTAAAGAGAGAACATCAACAGCAGGATACAGATGATGAAGTAAATAGAAGTTTGTAACCTAACCCTACCCCCCACTGCTACCCCTCCCTCTTGTCCCACATTCTCCACACCCCACCCCACTCCCACCCCCCTACTCCACCCCCATCCCAACCCCTGCACCCCTGTCTCAACTCCTCCCCATCTCATCTGCACCACTACTCACCACCATCACACCTCACCTCCCAACTTGCTTCAACCCCTTGCTTCTCCAATCTCTCTCATCAAACCCCTTGCTCCACCCCCACTCCCACCCTGCACCCCACCCTTTACCTCCTGTCTCACACCCCTGAATCCCAATTCTGCTTCTTACCGCCCTAATTCCCCAATCCCCGCACTCCCACCCCACACCCCACTCCCCACCCCCACTGCACCCCATCCCCACCCCTGCCCAACCCCACTCCACCACACCCATCCACCCCTCACCCCACCCCACCCCACCCCACTCCCACCCCACCCACCCCTGACCACACCAACCCCTGTCTCACGCCCATCTCCCATGCTCACTCCTGTTCCCCACTCCCACCACTTACTCCCACCCCTTACTCCCACCCCACTCCCACCCTGCATCCCACCCCGCTCCCACCCTCATCTCCCACCTCCTTACTCCCACCTACTTCCCACCCCACTCCCACCCCTTACTCCTGCCCTCATTCCCACCATTCCCACGCCTGCATTCCCACCCCCTTAATCCCACCTCTCTACTCCCACCCCATCTCCCACCCCTTACTCCCACGCCCTACTCCCACGCCTTACTCCCACGCCCACTCCCACCCCTTACTCCCACCCCATTCTCAACCCCTTACTCCCACCCATTACTCCCATCCCTTACTCCCACCCCTTACTCCCACCCCTTACTCCTACCCCTTACTCCCACCCCTTACTCCCACCCTTACTCCCACGCCTTACTCCCACCCCTTACTCCCACCCCTTACTCCCACCCCTTACTCCCACGCCTTACTCCCACCCTTCACTCCTACCCTTCGCTTCTACCCCCACTGTTACCCAACACTACGCTGGTAATTGAAGACATCATACATTTGTTCACTTAGACACCACTTATTATTCAGGACCTAATGGCTATAATATCAGAGTCATTATTCTTAACTCAACTTTATATATATATATATATCAATTGTCAAAAACCTTCACCACAAGAAAGAAAAGAACAGTCGGGTATGGCAGAAAATGTAATAAACGAACATGGAGTAAGACATCAAGCTCCATATTGTAAACAAGATCATCATCATTGTTTATTTATTGCGAGGAAAAATATTGTTCGCAATATAATTATAAAAACCTTCTGTAATTCATTCTCTTCATTACACTAAAAGGTAATGAAGTATATAAAGAAAATAGTTTATAAATTACTAAAATAAAAATACGTATAAAAAAGTAAAATAACATCTATTGATGGAATAGAAAAGAATTATATCGTAAGTGGGTAAAAGATTTCTTGGGTGGGTTTTAGAATACAATAACTGTTTTCTGCATTACATCGATGGTTCCAAGTCAGAAATTATCCTTAAGTTTTGTGAATCAGTATTTACAGTTTTTCTTAAAGGGTGACTTAAGTTACGGTCACACGATCCCTTTGATGAGCAATTAATTTGGAGCAAGAAATTACGAGTAATTTCTTCCAAATGTGGTCACACGAGTGGCTCTTGGTTCAGTTACTACAGCAAGAAAAAAAGTTAACGCCGCTGTGCGAGTAGAAGGGAGACGAACATCACAACAACAATGCAGACGACGCAGCAGCTATCCTTGGTATTATTGTTATTATTAAAAAGAAATGAGAGAAAGCGAAGAAAAACTATTGGGGAATCGTAAGTGGCTGGCGAGGAGGAGGAACGAGTGTTAAATATAGACTGGTTCAACTATCGTAGTTACAGTAGGGAGGGTTGTTAGTGTGTGGAGAATGACCGGCTGTATGGGCTTGTGTTTTGTAAACAAACACGCCAAAACACCACCCAAATAATAAACTCAGTGTGTCGTAAAAACTGTTTGTGCATTTTATACATAATGTTATTGATCTATGTTATATATAGCCAAGGTAAATACTCGATAAATAAGCTTCGTGTCATTAAATATGGTATTAACCGGGTTTTGAACCGATAATCTTGCTCGAAATAGTCAAGAAATTGACTATCACGATTGTCAATAAAAATGCTTCAAAAACTTGCTCGAATTTCTCGAAAATTGCTCGAAATAACTTTCCGGCAAGAAATTGCTAAAAAAAATGCGCCCATGTGACCAGTGCTTTAAGAATTGTATGATATCCTCATGGCAATGGAAACACACACACACACACACACTCACCCCATACACAGTCACACACTCACCATGCACAATCACACACACCCATACACACACCGTACATGCACAAACCATACACACACATACACACACACACACACACACACACACATCATACATACACA
This sequence comes from Homarus americanus, assembly GCF_018991925.1. Classification (NCBI taxonomy): domain Eukaryota; kingdom Metazoa; phylum Arthropoda; class Malacostraca; order Decapoda; family Nephropidae; genus Homarus; species Homarus americanus. The sequence goes on from NW_024756142.1 coordinate 4,879, forward strand.
CACCATACACATACACACACCATACACACATACACACACACACACACACACACCATGCACACACCATACAAACAAACAAACACACACCATATACACACACACACACACACACAATGCACACACGCACACCATGCACACTCACACACACACACACCATGCACACTCACACCATGCACACACACACTAATTGTTTTAATTTAGTTCTTGGAACTCTTAAGTGGCAGCGCTTGATGTAAACACTTCTTGGCATTTTCTGTTTATCTAGTAGCAGGTATACACACAGATGTAATATGAGAAAATAAATTATGAATTCTGTCCAGGGAAGTGTTGTGAATATGACCTTGAGATAACACTTGTGTTAAGTGTGAATTTCCCTGTCTAGTGATATTTCCAACTACTACTCTGGGCCGCGAGACAGTGGTAGTGATTACAGATTGCCCACGAGGGGGTTAGTTTATTGGGCACCCCCTTACATCCTGTGCAAGGTGAAGCGCAGAAGCGTTTACAGTGCCCAACTGGGAAGCATGCGGAGTTCATGCTTGCCTTTATGACTCATGCAATAAGGGCGTAAAAGGCCTGAAGGGTCATGGGTTTTGTCAGCAAGTTACATAAAGTGACAATGATGAGTGTGTGGGGGGAAAATTCCCGGTACAATTTATCTGTTTATGGCAAAGTGTGGCAGGTCCCTATTAATGTGAGCGGTGTTTACTGAATCAGCTGACCCTGGCTCGACCATTTGAGAGACGCAAGCCAAGTGATCTAAGAGTCGTGAATAACATGGTGAATTACTTGGTGTTATTCATTTGGGTGAATATTTGTAAAAATCAAAGGTGCTGTCACACACACACACACACACACACACACACACACCACACGTGGCACACCACCAACACACAGTTTCTGAGAAGGAGTTTGAGATTGTATTTAACGAAGTCTTAACTGGGAAAATGTTGTATGGCTTTTGTTATGGGGTAAGTTCTGGCGTGAACATTAAGACTATTTTCATAATTTTTTGTAACTAATATTTTTATCTGCCTGGTACAATTATTTATTAATTTGTATTGTAAGTTATGTCTTGATAGTCGATGTAATGTAACAATTTATTTTTTGTGTTAATGTTCATATAGATTGGTTCAGTGTTGCGGCTCTGACTCGTCAACGATGTTAATAAGCTCTTGAGTACATACTGCTGGTGAAACCATGTTATATTAACAACACGACAGACAAGTACTATAATACCTTAACATTTAACAATAATTCAGCCTTAATTTAATTTTTTCACCAACTTAAGACACATAACCCAGAAGGAAGTAAGACGGGCAACATAACGCGGATATCGTGGCTTCACTAAGTGCAAATTATGGAACTTGAGGTAACACATTATGGGAAAATGCGAGCCCTGCTAAGTGGTTCTCCTCAACATGGACGCAAACATCAGATGGACAAAGAAACAGAAGAACCCCGGATATACATTCATTTATTCTACAAAAAAGTTACGTAAACGAGCGTTAAATACGTTTAAGTAATCACAGTTTACGAAGCTGAAGTCGAGATATTAGAAGATGAAGAAGACTTTAGCATATCAGTATACCCCACGACCGGCGCCAGGATGTTAAGTGTGCCATCAGGGTATATTAGCGCTGAGAGACGGGTGCTATCGTGGTATATTAGCATACCTTCACCCTGAATGGTATATCAAAAAGTACAGGATTTACTTCACAGATATTTAGTTATATCTATCGGTATATTATATAAATTATATCAATATATCTGTGTATACCAAATATGGCATCAGAGTATATCACCGTTTGCCATCATATTCTCTAAATAACCTCAAAGTATACCCCCGAATGTTTAATATCATACACTATAAATGACACTGTAGTATGTTAGTATATAATCAGGGTATAACATAAATAATATCAGCATTGTTTAGAATATCATATATATTAAGCGTGAGGAATGGATGTATATGATTCAATATATCACAGTTACATAAAGCGGTATGTCAGCTCATCAGCATATCACTAGAATGACATCAGAGTATAGGACACTATACTCCAATAAATACTGTCAGGTATCTAAGTATATCAGGGTAATCACTGAGAAGTGTCAGAACATATCAGCATATTCCTTGACTGGTAACAAAGCATATCAACATACTCAAAGTATAATCAATGTCTCCGGAATAAACAAGCCAGTGACAGCAGCATATATTTCTGAAAATCAGCTGTGAAATATGTTCAGAACAGCCCAAAGTATACTATAATACTAAGCAACATTTGAAATATACCAGTATACTTCTTAACAGTCAGGGAAAAAATCATTATACAGATTAGTGTCCTCGAAGCAGATCAACTTGTCTCCTGCTTTCTGGGGACCCATTAGTGGCATATCAGTATATCCAAAGAGACACATCGGAGTATATTACCATATATCCCAAGTGCCATGAAGGGATATCAACATACCTGAGTATATTAACTAGCTCTCATAGTCTTCCACTCTCTCTTAGATCCATCAGAATATGTCAGCATATCACCCTATCTTCTGAAGGTCCAGTTTACCTTGTTCCGAAAGTATGTCGAAGCATACTAACAGATCCCCTGAATGCCTTGAGAACATATCAGTATACTTCTAGGTTAATTCATATCATATCAGTATATCCCCTGAATCTAAGGTATAGCTAACCTCATTTCAAATTATTATTAGAGTATGTTAACATATTCTCTTAGAAGCATACCAGCATATCTCTTATGTCATTACAGTCAACCAGTATACGCTCAGAGATAGATGCAAGCATATCAGGGTATATTAGCATACCCTGTAAGAGAGATATGAGCCTAGCTACATAACCAAGTATATCAGCATACCCCATATGCTCTTATAGTACATCAGCACACCCTCTGAGAGACAGAACCATACCAACATATCAGAACATATTAGTATATCCTTTAGAGTGATATGAATATAATGGCATATCAGATGACAAGAGTATATCAGCATAGTCTTTGAGGAGCATATCAGACCAACCTAGCATAAGCTCTTTAAGATAGATGGGAGCATATCTTAAATAGACTGGAACATACCAGAGCATATTAGCATATTAGCATATTAGCAAGGTGAGGAGGAGGAGGAGGAGGCAGGTGTCCACCGACCAGGTATGCCGATAGTCTGGTGATAATGTGGGTAAAACTGGTGTGTGTGTGTGTGTGTGTGTTCGTTCTCATGTTTATTTCTTGTAAGGTATGTGTCACCTAGCCGGCCATTTTGTTTACATTTTTCGGTCGCTCTAAAATACCATTAAAACAATATTGAGTATAAACGTTTGGCTCAACTGATGATCTCAAACATGTCCCAACTTTTTTTTTGCCTCAACTCCACATTCTGTAACTCATTTAGGTAGATGTCCCTCACTACACATACACTGGACTATGTGTAATGTTGCAGCTAATGTGTTATCGTATGTTTGCATTAAGTTCATGTGGTCATTATTATATCAAATTAGAAGAATTTTAAAGAGTCATTACACCACTCTGTACCATTAGTTGTCTCTGTGAAGGAAATGTTTAGGTAGATTATATTTTATTTAATGGGGTAATTAAAGTTTCTTAATAATTCCAAGATGTTCCACTAAAAGAGTCTTTTCAACCCCTGCAAGTAAGCCCGAAAGACTTTCACTTGGTAGGTCTTACACCCTGGAGTAGCTGTATCGTCTATTAATAGGTAATTATCTAATATGAACTATGCTGCACTTTATGGCCATTTATTTACGCCAAAACTTTGTGGAAATATTTTCGTAAAGAATTTCTTAAGTTACAAATTTTATTGATAATGTCACATAAACGTTCCTTCGGCTTACAGTTAAACTTTGTAATGCTAAGATATTTTTTTCACTGCAGAGGAAAGTATGCGTCATCATCACCACACACACACACACAAAGACAAAACTCCTGTATCCAGATTCTCAAAAGTTTATAAATTAAATTCTTCACTAAAATTAAACAGACAATACATCTATTTATCATAGAGTATGTGAACAATATCGACGCCATATTGGTTACCATCTTTGAGTTATATAATTAGTTAGCTTCATAGTGTTAATTATTTAGTTAAAAAGGAAAAAGAATCTACTAGTGTGTGTTGTGACCAAAATATATCAACATTGTATTTACTTTCTCCTCCAGGGGGCACTAAGTCTAGAAAAATGACACAATTGACATCTACATAAAGTGACTGATCAAGGGTAGATATTGGCTACCTTTTGTGTTCCTTTGAGGTCGTAAGAACATACAGAGCTGCTCTTAAGGATGTTTACCACAATACACCTCAACCAGTTTCTCATTCACTAAGGTCAAACAATAAATCTGGTTCACAAGATACACCGTAAATTTTATTAGAATACGATAATCAATTACTGTATTATTGTATTGAGGCGAATAGTCTTATGGTGTTAAGATGTGTTCTTAAGCCACGAAGGTAAACAAAAGGTATTCAATATCTGCCTTGGTTGACGATGATCTGTAGACGTTAGCAAGTCCTCCTCCTCCTGCTCTCGAGTAAGGTAAGGAAGGCCTCACCTGACCCTCACCTGACCAAAATTGTTAAGTAAGATAGATTACCTGAAGATTAACCCTCCCAGCTTATTTCAGCTAATGATTAACCTAACGCTACTTGGGAAGTTAAGTTAGGTTAGGTTAGGTTAGGGTAGGGTAGGGTAGGGTAGGGTAGGGTAGGGTAGGGTAGGGTAGGTCAGGTCAGGTCAGGTCAGGCAGTGCCCGTGTAGTTAATCTTGAGGTTAAATAAACTAGAGGCTAATCTTCACATGAGCCAGTAAGACACTTTGACGGAGGCGGTTACGTACAACAGGAAAGCTCTGATAACATATAATGTACAGTATATACCGTTTAAGTTGCGTCAGCAGCTCTATACACCACTTATTGACTTACTCATTCACTGCCGTAGAAATATTTACTTCTCTAACAGTTTTCTATATGGTTCCCAGTCATTATAATACGACCTTGTAAAATCAAATGATCTAAATTAAACTAAACTTATCCAAATTAAACTTATTAGCTAACAAATCCTTCTAAAACACGATATATACAAATCAAAAGTTCTAAATTCAACTTAACTTATCGTAATATAACTATTATAACTAAACCATTTTAATTAAACCTAACCTAAACACCTCAAGTGCCACAAACAGAAGGAAAAAACGCAACTAATATTGTATAGATAGCCAGGGGCCCTGTAACCCCACTAACTCCAGAGTAATGCATCTATATCAATCCTGCGTTAAAGCTCTATACGTAAATATGATCATTACCTGCTGGAGAACATTTGTACTTCTATAAACACCTGGAGAAAACAATGCACCAATTTACGATTTGTTGTTTATTTTTCATTTATTTTATTCTTGGTCCATACTGTAAACATCGCCCGCTTGTGAGTCCCGTCAGCCATTTTGTTCTAACTTTCAGGGATTCTAAAATAAGCTATAAATAAATAAATAAATAAATAAATAAAACAAGCATCTTTTGTTTTTCTAACCCATGAGCTGTGAGTCTTCATTATATACTTCAACATTACTGTAAACTAAGGCTAGAGAGGGTGTGTACAGTACTAGTGGAGTCAAGACGAGAAGGTATTTCAAATCCATAAAGGGTTTTACAAGTGGAGAGTCTTACAAGTGGAGGGTCTTACAGGTGGAGAGTCTTACAGGTGGAGGGTCTTACAGGTGGAGGATTTTAATAAGGATAAACACAGCAAGTCTTACAGTTGAATCAGCCAAGTCGAGGAAAACTCTTAAGAGTCACGTAACTTCTACCTGGTGTTACCTGTAATCAAGCTAAGGTATATGTAAGAAGAATATTATCTCGTTACTATCCATTCCTCTTCCACTATCCTGCGAGGTGGTGTATTAATAGGCACAGATACTCATGATAAAGAAGGAATAAAGAGAAAGACGCAAGATACCTATAAAATGCGACAGAATATACCCACACATGCGTAATCCTAACCCATCCCAACCCAACCCAACCCTATCCTACCCCCAGCTTCACCACAGTACACAAAGTCAATCTTGGTATCAGAATGACGCCTAAACACCCTGTGTCGCCTAGGACACATTTGAATCGGATGGTTCGTTGACGGTTTTATTTCTTCGGTATAAACCAGAGAAGCAATTAGTTCGTGGGAACAGTGAGTCTAAATACTTCACATCAGCTTCGTTTACGACCTCCAGCTGATATTTACTTCTGTTGTCTATATCAATCACATTTTATAATGAAAACAAAAATATGGTTAGTTACTTAAAAATGAAAAAAACATCATACTTAGATACTTAAGAGTGAGGAAAAAAGATACTTAAGATACTTAAAAATAAAACACTCTTTGATACTTAAATTAGGACAAAATAAGCGGACATAAAGATTTAACTATGAGCGGTGGATATTACGACATGTACCGGCTATCAATACAGAGGCGCTATTTAGCCGTGAAGTTCTCTCAGAAACTCAACAAGACAATATGTGGTCACGTAAAAATTTCAGGTTAATTTTTAACACCATCCGTCATTTTAAACCTTGGCACCTGCAGATTAAGAAAATATATGGTGATATTTTTTCTGATGGGATAAAGGTCGTATTTGTCCAGAGAAGTAAGAGAGGAAAAAATCACTTGAGAGGCATGACGCACAGAGTGTCTAAGGTGATAAAAGATCATATACTACCATTTGGGTTTTCAAATTAAATTCATTACATAAAATATCAAACTCATAAAGATTACAAAAGAACAGAACATCATGAGCTCTCTACAGCTATTGTCAGCCGTCAATATGCTGATGTACAGAAGCTACACAATGTTATTGGTGACTGTAATCCCAGGAAAATGATGCTCTTTTAAACTTGGTAACTGGAGCTGTAATGCCAGAAAATGCCAAATATGACAATCTATGTGCATATGAAGTTGGAAGACAAAATTATGAAAATTTTGTCAAGAAACGTATTGTTGGTCCATTGAGCATCTGGAAAAAGATGTCCAAGGTTAATCTTCTGTCGTGGAAAGCAGCAAATAAGACTTCAACCATCAAATTGCTATCACAAGTTATAGAACTTAAGCAGGACATACAGTATATGCATCACAGAAGGGCAGCACTGTACATATCAAGTCACCAGACACTGATGTGTTTGGCATATTAAAGCAGCCTCAACTTGGAGAAAATACAAGTATGAAAACAGGAACTGGTGAGCGACGACACATTGGGCAGAGAGCCTTACAGTTTTCCATGCCTTCACAGGATCTGACTGCATTGGAAAATTTGTTGGCAAAGGAAAGAAAGCATGTTGGAGCACTTTGATGAAATCTAACACAAAAGCCCTAGATGCATTCAAGATGCTGAGTAGACCAAATGCCCTCCAGCAGACATGTTTATTGGTCTAAAGGAATTTGTATTTAAGCTCTACTGTCCACGAATGACTTTCACTAAACTGTCATAACTTAGATGGCATCTCTTCAAGAAAACGCAGGCAGAAGCTGGAGAACTACCAGCGACTGCAGCAACTCTAAAGTATCATATATTGAGAGGAAGGTATCAAGCTCTTCTGTGGTCTTGTGATGCAGACAGTGAACTGCTTTCACAATTAGAGCATGGCTGGAAGATTGACAATGACTGTTTCATACTAGTAATATCAGACCAACCACCAGCTCCAGAAGCAATCACAGAACTTGTTAAATGTGGATGTGGCGTCAGGAAATGTGGATCATTGTCATGTTCATACAGAAAGAATCAGAAAGAATGGCATGACATGCACCGAGATGTGTAACTGTCAAGCAGATGATGAGAAATGCCTAAACAAGGTGAAGGAATCTGTTGTACACAGAAGACTCTGATGACGAGGACTGAAGCAATGTCGTAAATAATAACTTGTGACTTGTTTACACATGATGTATAACACTACAAACTTTAATAAATATAAAACGGTGGTTCTAAGCTTTTCAGATAATGGTAATATGTATATGTTTAATTTCCAGTATTTGTCTTTAGCAAATAATTTTACTTACTGCAATCTCTTCTTTGCCAGAGACAGGATGGCATATATGAGCAGCCATGTTTGTAACACACTTATGATATTATAACAGCATTCATGATATATTATGTTAAATTGTAATCATATAATACTACATATTCATAGGTTATTAGTCATGTTTTAAGTTAATTAGGACTTAATGGTAATACATCTGTGGTTCATTACGCCGCTCTTTAATAAAACTTCTTTAAAGGCATAAAACTTATAATAAACCGTTCAGAAAAAAATGACACCACAGTTCCTTAACATAGTTTATAAGGATTATTATAATGTATGGTGTCAAAAATTAACATGAAATTTTTACGGGATTACTTAAGCTCCTACACTAAAACCTGCCGACCTAACCTAACCTTTTTTACCCACCTCTACCTACTTACCTAACCTGACATAATCTAACCTAACCTGACGTAATCTGACCTAACCTGACATAATCTAACCTAACCTGACATAATCAAACCTAACCTGACATAATCTAACCTAACCTGACATAATCTAACCTAACCTGACATAATCTAACCTAACCTGACGTAATCTGACCTAACCTGACATAATCTAACCTAACCTGACGTAATCTGACCTAACTGACATAATCTAACCTAACCTGACGTAATCTAACCTAACCTGACATAATCTAACCAAACCTGACATAATCTAACCTAACCTGACATAATCTAACCTAACCTGACGTAATCTGACCTAACCTGACATAATCTAACCTAACCTGACATAATCTAACCTAACCTGACGTAATCTGACCTAACCTGACATAATCTAACCTAACCTGACATAATCTAACCTAACCTCCCCGTCTGACATAAGCTAACCTAATCAAACCTAACTTTCCCACCTACCTAACATAACCTATCTACTTATTACCTACCTAACCTAACTTAACCCAACCTGACATAATCTAACCTAACTTAACCCAACCTGACATAATCTAACCTAACCTATTGAAACTTAACTTAACCACCTACCTCATCTAACACCACTTTGTAATCTCTCTGTGCTACAGCTGACAGGATGAGTATGGGGGGGCACAATAAACTAGCCTCTAAGTGGCAAAATTAACAAAACTAACCTAACCTAACCCAACCTGACTTAACCTAACCTGATCTGATCTATCCAACTTAAAAAACTTAGAATATATAATAAAGCCGTTAGGTTAATTTAGGCTAAATATGGTTGATTCATATTTTGTTTTGACAGAAATTCCCGGCAAAATAACGTATCTATATTGAGAACCACCGCCATGTTGGTTCCACGTTAACAAGACACGGATACACTACAGAATAACCCGTGTTCGTTTAACCTCAATTACTACAGTTTACTTTATAATCTTATTTCACAATCTTCACTACATCTCGCTTCACAATCTTCACTGCATCTCACTTCACAATCTTCAGCCAGGTGAGGTTTATGGATCGGGCTTTTTGTGCGAGAGATAGGAAACGTAGGACTAGGGTATGTTTTCTGTATGTATATTATGTATGCTGGATTATGTATTGTGTATGTATATTATGTATGTGCTCCATTTATATTTATTCAGCCTAGCTAGCAGCGTGTGGCAATGTTATTACCATATCCCACACGCTTAATTAATGTGCCTGGCGACGTATGGAAGCTGCTAATGTATCACTTGCCATACGTCGTCTATGGTAGTTGACCCGGACCTTAGCTAGGGAGCAGTGCTACCCACCTCTGTGTACATACTCTTATCCAGTAAACCGAACCTACAAAACTATACAGGTGTTTGTGTTCTCTCCTGTATATAGAACTTATTACCCAGAACATCTAACATGGCGCAGTGCGTAGTTTTACTGGATTATTACGAGTGATTAGTGCAAGTTTGTGGAAAGCCGGCTGATGGATCCCCGCCTTGGGTCAACCCGCGTCATCCCTCGAAGAATTTCGCAACTTTGAGCAGTGTCAGTGACAGTGATTTTCTGTGAAGTGTTTAGTGCATTGTGTGTTTCGTGCCATTCATGTGTGACCTTGTTCGAACGGATTTCCAAGGTATACGGCATGTTCTGGGCATTTGTGGGGTGTAGAGCTCAGCGCACCCTCCTCTGACCGTTTACAGAGAGCGACTGAGCTACTCCTGTCTCCACCCCCCTCCCTCACAGCGCCACCTCCACCCCCCCTCACAGCTGGGGCGAGACGCTCTGCCTGCCTGGGACACACACACATACATGTACTAACACTTGCTGACCGCGTGGTTCTTATATATATTTTATATATATAACCTACTTATCTGTGTATTTAATTAAATTTTTTTGTCTGAAATCTTGTTGATACGACGGGCTGACCGGTCAACACTGATTTAAGACACAGTACACAGAGGAAGTAGTTATGTCTCATGCCTTACGTAGCCGTGGACCCAGCGCCTGGATGAGTCAAGCGGATGATAGTCCCCCAGAGATGGATGACCAGGCCGACCCAGCTCCCACAACATCGCGCAGCCCTTCACCTCAACATTCAGCGTTATCTCCAGAGATAATTGCCTTAATGAAGTTTATGAGAGATGAGAGACGCGAGGATGAAGCTCACAGACGTTTGGCGGATGAGCACAGAAGGCAAGCAGAGGCAGAACGAGACCACCAACGGAGAATGGAAGACAGTGCACGGTTTGAAGCCTTGATATCTCGCCTCACTGTTAACCAAGCCCCTGGCTCTAACACTGCCTCGGTACTGAATGGTTCAGATACCTCATCCATGCTTCCTTCCCGCCCCCCAGCCCCACCTAAAGCAGCAGCTCAAACACCGCCCATCTTGGAGCCTGATGTAAATTTCCAGACTTTTCGCGAATGGCGGCGGCGGTGGGCTGATTATGCTACAATGGTGGATCTCCAGAGTTTGTCACAGCCTAAACAACTCATCCAGCTGCGTATGTGCCTGTCCTTGGAAGTTCAGCGTGTCTTAGAACATACGTTGCAGGTACCCCCAACCTCTTCGCTGTCTGTAGAGGAGGTACTGGACGTTCTACAACGGCACATCAAAGGACAGCAGAATGATGCTCTGCGCAGGAGGGAATTGTTTAGCTGCAGACAGATGGAGGGTGAGTCTTTTGACGCCTTTTATGTACGTCTTAAGAGAGCCTCGGAAGAGGTAGATATATGTTTAGGCCACCACCAGCAGTGCGAGGAGACTCAGTTGAAGCAGGTGATCCTGTTGGGTGTTAAGGACGAGGAACTTGTCCAACGCCTCACCTCCCTCGACTCTTCCTCTTCTCTTCAGGATGTGTTGACGATATGTCGCTCCTATGAGGCTGCCAGGTGTGCCACCTCTGCCATCCGAGCTCCCCCTACAGCTGTACGCGCTGTTTCCCGGTACAAGAAGGACAAGAAGTCTGCTCCTACGCCTTCGCCCACCACGTCCACGCCCGGTTCATTTTGCAACAACTGTGGTAAGCAGCACGGAACACAGGTATGTCCAGCTGCTCAGTCTACCTGCAACAGTTGCGACCGTAAGGGCCACTGGTCACTCACAGTACGGTGCCCAGCCAAACGCGTCCAGTGCAATGTGTGCGGCCGTCTGGGCCACTATGACAAGTGTTGCCCTCCCAACAAACCCAAGGAACAGCGTCAACGGAAGCTTCAGCGCCCTTCTACCAGAGAGGGCCGCCCACAGTCGCCAAATCAGAGGCACGACGACCCTGGACAAAGCCCGACCCATTTTAGGAGGGTGTACTCCTCGCATCCCAGGACCAAAGTCCCCCAGTACATCAGCGTCATCGTGACCTACGGCGGTGTGTCATCCCGTCTTCAGATGTTGCCCGACACTGGCGCTGATGCTACAGTCATCGGTCCCCAGCATTTGCGATGCTTGGGGCTCTCTCCAAGCGATCTAGGACCGCCTCCCGAGGACCTCTGCATCATGGCAGATGGTTCACAGATGGCCCCAGCCCTGGGTTCACTCTATGCACATGTCACCTTTGGCAACAGGTCGTGTCAGGCCTGGATTGACGTGCATAATGGTGTCCCGACTCCCTTGCTGTCCTACAGACATTGTCAAGAGTTGGCCATCATCTCCCAGGACTTCCCAAAACCTATTCTTGAGGTAAGACACGCCAACAGGGTGCATGAAGGGAGCAGCAACTACCCTGCTGCCGCCCTACCCCTACCTCTGGCCAGTGACACCTCTCCTTCGGTAGTTGTCCCTGCTGCTTCACGTCCCCACGCCTTGGCTCGCCTCCACGACAGTCACTGTGGAGCCGAGGCCACCAAACGGCGTGCAAGACAGACTGTGTTCCGGCCTGGCATCGACCCCGACATCTCCAATGCTGCCCAGGTGCGTAAGCCCCGCCACGTATTACAACCCAGCCAGCAGCAGGTACCCTTCATGAGTGACGACAACCCCACCCGCCCCTTTGAGTCTGTGTCGGCCGACTTTTTCTGTGTGTCAGGAAAGTCCTTCCTGGTTATCGTCGACCGTCTCTCTGGTTGGCCGGTTGTCATCAAGGGCGGTAATGACACGACGTCTGCCGCCACCATCAGCAAGTTCCGCCACTACCTCCGTGACGTGGGCGTTCCTGTACGCCTGCGAACCGACGGAGGGCCTCAGTTCACAAGCCGGGACTTTGCTGCGTTCCTTGACCGATGGGGAGTCCGGCATGTGTTGTCATCGCCCCATTACCCGCAGTCCAACGGCCACGCTGAGGCTGCTGTCAAATCTTTGAAGCACCTCATCCTTAAGGTGGCCCCTTTTGGGAATATTGACTGCGAGGCCTTCGACCGGGGTTTTCTTGAACTCCGCAACACACCTAACTACACCGGACGCTCCCCTGCCCAGGTTTTGTATGGACGCCCCCTTCGTTCTTGTGTCCCTGCTCACCCTCAATCCTTCTCCAAGGAGTGGCAGGTCAAGACAGAGGATTGTGATCGCCGAGCCGCCGAACGTGTTCAGGACGTCGTCGCCCGCTACAACGACCACGCCCGTTCTCTCCCCAGGTTGAGTGTCGGCACCCAAGTCCGTGTTCAGGACCCGACCTCCCTACGTTGGGACAAAGTAGGCGTAGTCATGGGTCTCGGCAGGTCACGGGACTACCAGGTGCGGTTACCCAGTGGTCGTGTGTGGTGGGGGAACCGCCGTTTTCTCCGCCCCGTAACAATGCCTTCTGCTGGCCCCGCCACCAGTGTTGAGTCCCATACCCTTCCCAGTGATGAAGTCCCTCGACGCTCAGAACGGATCCAGAAGAAAAGGTCCGCTCAATACTTTGCTATGAGCGTATAGGGGGGAGGGAGGTGTATGTATATTATGTATGCTGGATTATGTATTGTGTATGTATATTATGTATGTGCTCCATTTATATTTATTCAGCCTAGCTAGCAGCGTGTGGCAATGTTATTACCATATCCCACACGCTTAATTAATGTGCCTGGCGACGTATGGGAAGCTGCTAATGTATCACTTGCCATCGTCGTCTATAGTAGTTGACGGACCTTAGCTGAGGGCAGTGCTACCACACTCTGTGTACATACTCTCTTATCCAGTAAACCGAACCTACAAAAACTATACAGGTGTTTGTGTGTTCTCTCCTGCTCGAACTGACTTACCCAGAACATCTAATAACATTTTCCTGGGGCTGGGATAGGGCATGTAGCCGAGAGGTTAGACAGAGTTTTGTCAGGGGAAGGTACCAATCCAGTAGTGTGTCTTAGTGTGGGAGGAAACGACATAGGTAAGGTTAGGAGTGAGGAACTTTTCAAGAGGTATAGGGAGGCGCTGGGGAAGATTAGAGATAGGGGAGGGGTCCCGATAGTATGTGGTGTCTTGCCTAGAAGAGGGTTTGGTCGTGAATGGCTGTCCAGGGCAATTGCTATTAATTGCCGACTGGAAAAACATTGTGCAAACAATGGTTGGGCATTCATTGATGACGGGCAACGATTTTATGGCAACGACTACCTGTACTGTCGCGACGGAGTACACTTGTCTCGTGAGGGGGTAAAGACGTTGTCTGCATCCCTGGAGCGTGAAATTGTCACTCCGAAGGGGGGGTTTCGCAAGTAGAGAGGGGTCGGGGAAAATGGGAGTCAAAAAACAAGGAGGTCCTGGGAAGTAGTGAAACAGAAGTAGATAATGCTGAAAATATATTAAGTCATAATAACAAACATCAAAGTAATAAATGTAAAACAGATAGAAACAGAAGAAATATATTGAGTGTTTATTATACTAATAGTAGAAGCCTGTGTAACAAAATGGACCAGCTCAGGGCCATTGTTAGTAAAGAGAACATAGATATAATTGCAATAACGGAAACATGGATAAATTCAAACAGCAAGCATTTTTTAGCAGAATTTCATATTCCAGGATATAACCTATTTAAATTTGACAGAGTAGGAAGGAGAGGTGGCGGTGTAGCAGTGTATATCGGGGTGTCATTAAAAGGCTGCAATAAATCAAACATTAAAACAAATAGCGACAATGAAAGTATTTGGGTAGAGATTGGTGAGGGCAGTGAATCCGTAGTCATTGGTGTTATATATAGACTACCTAATTTGAGTAGGAACGATGGTAAATTGCTATGGGAGGAAATAAAGAAGGCATCTGATAGAAACAATGTATGTATTCTAGGCGATTACAACTTTTCAGGCATAGATTGGAAAAATCAACTTAGCGATAATGAATCTGAAGATTTTATAGAAGTAGTACAGGATAGTTTTATATATAAATTTATAAACTTGCCCACTAGAGGAAATAATATCCTCGATTTAGTTCTCAGTAATAATGAAAATCTAGTAAAAGATGTTGGGATTGGAGAGGAACTAGGAAACAGTGATCATAAAGCCATATATTTTAACATAATATGGGATGGCAGGAAGAAGGAAAATTCGGCCTTGATCCCGGATTTTAGGAATGCTAATTACGGTAGCATAAGGAGAGACCTAGGGATGACCCTATGGTCAAAAGATTAATCCCCCCCACACCTCCGGAAACTGTCAACTTAGGACGGGATAACCCCGAATTTAATTTAGCAGCTACTTATGAACAATTTATTGCGACAATCAATAATGCCCAAAATAAACACATCCCTAAAAGAAAACTCAGATCGATACGGAACCAACCAAAATGGATGAATAATAGACTCTTAGATCTTCAAGGGAAAAAGAAAGGAGTATATAGAAAAGTTAAGAAAGGCGAAAATCACTTACTTGGTTACTATCAGAACCTAACAAGACAGGTATAAACAGAAATTAGGAAAGCAAAGAGAAATTATGAAATCAAGGTAGCAAACGAATCGAAATATACCCCCAAAGCTTTTTATCAACTGTATAAATCAAAGGTTAGAGATACAATAGGTCCGCTTAAAACTACGACAGGAGAAATGACTGATGATGAGTTAAAAATGTGTAGTACGTTAAATAGTCATTTTCGCTCCGTATTCACAAATGAAAACCTAGCACAGTTTCCAGAAGTTCATAAGGTATATAACGACAGTATAGAAAATATGTTGATGAATATCAATATTACTAGTAACGATG